>NW_009228452.1:0-26391 GCF_000690835.1 Fulmarus glacialis
GATTCTATGATTCTATGATTCTACATAGTCTCTCCTTGTAAGACACCTGCATCTGCCCATGATACCAGAACAGCTCTTCTAACATGGGGATTGCTGGACTCACTCCCCAGAAGAGGAAGCTATTGGTAGCTTAAAGGACAGCAGAGAGCTCTGACTCTGCCTCACTTACCCTTCTCAGGCCATTTTTTTCTTTTAAGTTGCTGTGTGGCACTGTCTGCTGTGTGCCGCTGCTCTCAGAGTGTGGGGGTCAGTGCTGGGGCCCCGTCACTTCAACAGAGTGATTGCAGCATCATGGCACAAAAGAGCGCACACTGCCCTCGCCTTCCTGGAAATCTCAAGTTTGTACTATCTTATTTGATTCTTTTAGGCTGAACTGAATATTCTTCCCATTGATACAGCTGGAACTACTCAACACCATCCAGATGGGTTTGCCAGTAGTTGTTCTTAAGTGTACCTATATCCACATGCCCCAAACGCTAGGGAAGGCAGCATCAACGCACCAGTGCAGGACTGCAAGGATGGGCCCAATTAGATGCAAAGTACCTACTGAAGCCCATAAGGACTGAAGGCCCACACATTTGAGGCCTACATATGAGAATCTGGTGTAATAAGAAGAGAGAACTCCTGCCATAAAGGTGGCAGGAGCTGCTGTCACTGTGTGAGCAGAGGAGCCTTGGTTTGGCCCTGAAGCTTACAATGAGTGCTTGTTTTCCAGCAGGTAAAGCCAAGCTGCCTTCACTTCCTGCATGATAAGAGTTTTCAAAGAGCACCTGAATAATTCAGGGAGGCTTTGATCTGAGTGCAGACGGACGCAGGCATAAACTGTTTCCAGAGCCAGCTGGGAAGCAGTATTCCTGGCACTTCTCACCTCCTGCCACTTCTCCTTGACATCTGATCCTAGGCCAGCAGCTCTCCCAGCTCTCATTGTATTGGCAGCTCAGTGACGTGTTTGGTGTCAGTGGAGACCCCACAGCTCTCAGCCCCCACAGTCTCTCTCTCAGTGTGTGATACTCATTTACCGCTTGAGAAGCATGGTGGGGCATGAGAGCACACGTTGCTCCACAGGTCTCTTTTCAAGGATGGATGAGATTGCCCTTTGGGGAGGCAAGTTCAGTACATCCACATCACTGCTTGGCTGAAATCACCTCCGATCCAGAGGCAAAGGTCTCTGCAAGGGACACTTGGGGGCTATTTTTGGGTTGGGACAGAGTCAAAGCTGGGGTAGACCTTTTGCATGCAGCCATGAGAGAAGATGATGACAAGAGCTTTTACTAAGCCTCTGTGGTCTCCCTGTTGCTCCCTTCCTTTTTCAGGTAATTCTGCATCTTGAGTCAGGCTTTATTCATCCTGTCAGGGTTCACCCTGACCTGAACAGGATCATCTGTGATTTACAACAGCCCAACCAAAAAAAGAATCTGGTCCTTTAACGCTACAAAGTATATGCCTTTCATAGAGCATTTACAGTTTCTGGTGTAACAGTGACTTGGTGTTACACCAATGACTTGATTTTGTCCAAGTACATGGAAAACATATGTTGAAAATTAATTTATTCATGTTGACTTTAACAAACCAATTCTGGATTTACACCATCATGAGGAAAGTGAGAATCAGAGTGAGTGTGTGAGCAGATGCATTCAGCGAGACGGAGCTTTTTTTTTTTTTTTTCTACAGTCACTTTCCTATGACCACTCTTTAAAGTATGCTTTTCTCTCTCTCTCTCTGACTAAACTATAAACTACTATATGAGCCATGAAAGTTTTTCTGATGTCGATATATCTCCCTGTATTGATTTGTATGCCTGGACCTTCACAGTGCTAAGGAGCCAGTCTGCAGTTCTACCTTCCACTGGACTGTATTCATGTTCTGACCCAAAGGGATGGGGATGAACAGAAAAAAGCAGAAGTTAATATAACTAGAGGGCGCCTATGCAGTTCTTGTGTCATGTAAAAGCATGGCTCTGTCATACAAACACGACACAATACAATTCTTCCCACTCACAGTAACTGCCTTTCTAGCAGCTTTCTAAGGACGTGTTTGAATGGATCCCACCACCACAGTTTCTCAGCTCTGCGCAGACATTACTCACTTTGGCCTCAGTCTAACACAGGACTTCCCAGGAACTCAGAACCATGCCCATTTTACAGCTGGGGAGCTGAGGCATAGGAATTAATTACTGTGTGCATGGTCACGCTGCAAGTCATAGCTCAGCAGAGAATCGAAGTAATGTCATTTAGATGCCACTTAGTGTCACTTAGTATTTGATCCGCTAGACTGTTCTTCCCACAGCTGATCACCCTTTTGTATGTAAATCAGCCACTAAAGCTGGAAGAAAGGCACTGTAAACTTAGATATTGGGAGAGGGAAAGAAACTGCTGGGAAAAAAGGTAACAAAAAGAACAACGAATCTGGCAGGGTTTGCAAAGGGAAAAAATACGCTGTGATTAGCACTTGAATGTGCAGAGGTATGGAAACTTTCGCTTGTAATGCTGATGGCTCTGCTCCCTAGAATTTTCTATCACCTTTCAACCAAGCAGTGACATGTGTCTGCGAGTCCAGAAATGGGCTCTTTCTCCCAAGATGAACTGAATGTCCTTCAGGACCAGGATTGTATTTTTGTTGTATGTTGCGCATTGCTTGTGCAGCAGGGCTCTGGTCCTTGCTTTTTCAGGAATACCAGAAGTGATAACTTGGAGTGCAGGTGCATGGGTTGGGTACATCCAGTCCTGCAATTCCCAAGCCTCTTTTCTGCTCCTTGATTTACCCATCGCGGAATGACAAGGTTCATAGCACAAGGACAAGAATTAGACTCTGCGCCCCGAGGAGAAGAGAGAAAAGGTACAAGTAGGAGTTAAGGGATGGAATTAAAGAAGATAAATAGTCCTGGAATGCAAAGGCACTGGCAAGCAGTGTTATCTGAATGTGTTGTCCCAATCAAGCCCATAAGTCTATTCAAAGGAGTACCATTACATACAGAGTGTTCGCAAACTCAGGCCATGATTAAACACCAATGACATGTAGCAGCCTATGAAGGAAAGCAGCGGGTGCTAAAATGCTTAGCTGTTTTTCTTTTGAGAAATCAAGTGTGCTTCAAAGATAACAGGCCATGAAGATTAAGCTGCTACCGCACCAAAGGAGAAAAGCAGATGGAGCCACCAGCACTGCCACAGATGAGTACACAGAGATGTTTAAAGGCTGGAGATTTTATCAGTCCCTGCTCAAGGAGGACTGTAGGTTTCAGCTGTGGAAGGTGAAGAGAGGCAAAGAGGAAAGGAAGGGGAGGAACATGAGGTAGAAGGATTTCATTAATTAAAAGAGATTAATTAGCACCATAAAAGCAGGCACCATGGATTACAGCAACTGTCAGCAAAGAGCAGTGACAGCTGCAGCAGAGCTGGCCGGCCACTCCTGTCCCCAGCCACTGGCCATCTCCCCACCTCAAGCCGTCAGGGCAGTAATGCGGGCCAGCTCGGAAATCATGGGGGGCTCCCAAAATGAGGGGTAACTTGGAGGATGGATCTCATCTGGACAGTGGAACGAGCTGGTCCTGGTTTTTTTATACTTTCCATGTCACCTTGAGCAAATCACTGATCTTGCTATGCTCCAGTTCCTGAAATAGGGAGATATTTCTTCTGAACTGCCAATTTAAATTGTAAGACCTTTGGGGCAGAGAGTAGAGCACACCTTCTAGTATATTTATAAGGGATCAGTAAGCATTGAAGAAGTGCTGCAGTAAAGAGCTAGTCAGCTGGTAACCAGAGTCTAGATGCATATAGCTAAAGTTAGAAAAAACGCTCATGCACTCCCTCCCCACCACAATGTACCTTTCATATCAATAAAGTATTTCATAATTTCACTACATCAGAGATATTTTCAAACTAAAAATCTGGAAGCAAGTATTATCAGTTTATTTTCTGATATATATTTGTACTTTTATTGAAAACATTTTCACTTCAACATTTTCTTCTATTTTAAAAGACCAGAACACAGAAATGCTCTAAAAATCATACCATCTTGATTTTGCCAAACTGAAATATTTACATTGCTCTTAAAATTACTTCATTCTGTTTAGTCAAACTTCTCAAAAACTATTGTTGTTCTAGATCACAGCACACTTTTTGGCTATATTAAAATTCCTAAGAAACTCTGTATTTACAACCATCTTTATAACCACCTCCAGCATGTTCCACTGCAGCACCACCAGCAAATAGACTGTTCACATGTGAAGCATCTTTGTATTTGCTATTCAGCATCTATTAATCCTATAAAAACTTATTTATTTGGAAGCCAAATAAAGTGTGCTACGGGTGCAGTTCAATTACATATATGCACAGCACTGGACGATCTGATCTCCACTAAAGGTCCCATTTGTTCCTTAAAACCACAGCAGGTACTTCCATGTATGTCAGAAACAGAGACTAGAAATCGCAGGGGAGAGCACTGTGGAAAGACTCCTGCTCTCAACTTTCTAACTCTCAAAGACACAAAAGTGTCCTTGCAGAAATTTCTTAGCTTCTCATTGCCTCAGTTTCTCCACATACAAACTGAAGATAATATCTAATCCAGCTTCACAATATGTTGTAGGGCAAAGATATTTGTCTGTATCTGTGGGGCTGTGAGAGGCTTGGGAGAGAAGCACAAAGCAACTGAAACAGAGTTGGTACCTCCTAGTACGGAAACAAACGCAGCTCCTCTCCAAAAACCTGAATGTCCCAGGCAGACTGAGAATCTTCAAAGACAGAAAAATAAACCCCATCAATAAGCTGGGGTTTTTTTCTGTGCTCTCAACTGCCACTGCAAGTCACACACATCATCTGGACTCTAACAAGGTGGAAAGAAAATGTGAAAACTGCTGGTCCGCTGCTGTTCACAT
This sequence comes from Fulmarus glacialis, assembly GCF_000690835.1. Lineage (NCBI taxonomy): Eukaryota > Metazoa > Chordata > Aves > Procellariiformes > Procellariidae > Fulmarus > Fulmarus glacialis. The sequence goes on from NW_009228452.1 coordinate 4,871, forward strand.
TGCCATTTGGATTGTAACTTGTGAGGGACCCGTTCTTGGCTCCAAGCACAGGGTGCAGAACTAGGAGATGAAGCTGTAGATTTGCTATGTGACATTGGTGGGTCACTTCTCTTTCCCCGTGTCTCAGTTTCCCCAATAGCAAGAGAGGGAGGGAGGCAAATGACCTACCTCTTGGGACCATTGGAAGGACGCAGTTCACCCTCATCCCAAGCACACAGTGTCTGCCAAAAAGATGCGTCTTCTGACCCAGACCCTCTACTAACAGGAGTGAGAGCTCCCTGCTCCTTTAAGGTGCTGGAGCCAGCGGTCCTGTAAGGCTCTGTACCTGCCTGCTATGCTCACAGCAGCCATCTCAGCACAGACTCAGACTCTGGGCTGCTCCAGTCTATTTTATCACAATTTACTTGGTAACAGGTTACAAATGTGGCATCTGATGAAAATAATGAGCCTTGATGTCACTTAGTGCACGAGGCTCCCTGCGTGTGTGCAGGGAATAGCAAACAAGAGCCAGCCTGGCCTCCTCGCAGGTGCCAGCACAACTGGTCCCACAGCAGCATCCTCCCGCTGCGCTCTGCCTCGGCGAGCCTCACGCACCAGCCACATTCAGGCACTGTCAGACTCACTGCAGCATCAAGGTCAAGCCAAGGCAACCCACAGCAGGGCCACTCTCTACTGTGACGGGTCAATGTCCCTTGGGAACTCACCCAGCGGCCAGCAGGCCAGGTCTCAAGGACCCTAGTTATGCCCCCAGGTGCATCTATGTCCCACTTCCAGAGACACAGGTCAGCCAAGGGCAGGGACCAGCCCACCCTGAGGAAATGGTCCCTGTTCTTGTCTTAGCACTGTTAGTATGATAGGAAAAATTTTCAATGAAAAAAATCCCCCTGAAAATCTAGAGGAAGGTTACCCAGCTCTTAAGTGGCTAAGTACTCCTGGTCTTAGGGGCTGGTCAAACCAAGCTGTACCAAAGACTTGCTAGGTGGCCCTGACTAACGTTCCTTTGCTCTTCTGAGTCTTGGTTTTTTTGCTGCTGAATGGAGATGAAAGCACTCCTGTACTCCATGGGATGGCCTTGAGGGTAAATCTGATAAAGACAGCCTGGGGCTATGGACAAAGATAAAGGACCTAGTGGCTGGTGGGGAAGAGTACAAGCAGATGTGATACAGAGCAGAGAGAGAAGGGTCAGAGAAGATGAGATAACCATGGAAAAGAGCATGAAACAAAGGCTAAAGCAGATATAGAAACGGAAAGTAAAAAATTAAAAGGGAAGGGCTGTGGAACAGAGCCAGGACACAGCTCTTCATTCATACTCCAAAGTTTTGCCTTTTTTTTTTTTTTAAGCTGGGATTTACCAGAGATTTTCAAAGTTTCTATTTAAAGCCAAAAAAAAAACCCAACCCTGCAACCCACGCCTTTATATAGAGAAGTAGGCAAGAAACCATTCCCTGGGACTTAGTATTTTTGGATGCTTTGGCTAGGCATCCTGACCAAATGCCTGACCAGGTACTGTCTGGAATGGGCCAGATTTAAATGGTTGAAAATCCCCTAGAGGAGTTACCTGCTCAGAGGAAAGAAGCCTCGTAGTCCCTAACATTTACTATTATCACTGTTTAAGTTTTATTTCAATATATAGAAATACACCACGGCTACATGCAGACTCCTAGTCTCTTGGGAATAGGAGACAATATAGGGGGGAAAAAAAAAAAAAAACAAAAAAATCACTGTTTCACTGTTTTTCTGCACAGCAATACCGATTTAAAAAGTTACCCAAGATGCAGGAGGCTCTTACAATACCAGTGCTGGACTAAGGGGCAAGAGGTGAGGGTTGCAGTCCTCATTTTGCAGAACTCTGTGGGTTCAAAATCCAGATCTCGATTCCCCATGTGTGAGGATACAGTCTTCCCAAATTCCAGACCATTTGGATTATAAAGCCTCTGGGATATAATCTGCTTGCTTTTTTTTTTTTTTCTTTTAAAAAAACAAAACAAAACACAAAACCTATCACGACAAGGGCTCTGATCTCATGAGAGCCTTTCATTGCTCCTGTAATATAAACACTAACCCCACTCCTCTCATTAAAATCTCATCCTCTTCCCCAGAGCTTCAACACTGCTCATAGTCAGGTCACTGCACATAGCCCATGTGTAAAGGGAAATGGCAGCAGGACAAGAGAGGGTGGATGAGGACATGCCGAGTACTTATGTTTGTTGAGCTGGTCACAGTGACACCTAGCTTTTTTTTCCTGAGTTGACAGCATAAGGCATACAAGAAATGCAAATTGTAGCTTTTGGTGTGCATTATCTTGCACTGCGTCTAACACAGAAGTATCTGAACAGGGAGAAAACGTAAGGTATAAAAGGGCTTTTTTAATCTAGCAGGGAAAGAATTAACAAGAACCAGTGGCTTGGAAGTTAGAACACAGACAAATTCAGATGAAAAATACAGCCCACTGTTTTAATTTACAGTGATTAGCTACTGGAACAAAGTGCCAGCTGAAATAGCGAGTTCTTATTCTCTTAATGTCATCTGTACAACATGTGCCTCGCTCAGGATGGCAGAGTAGATGATTTCAGGATTCCTTCTACGTGTAAATCTATTCTTTCTGTTACCTACTCATCCATTGCTGTCAGGTCCCTCACAAGTTCTTTGTCATCTTTCCTGATCTTGATCAGCATACCTACCTTTGTCACACCTACAAGCTCCTCTTCCCTTTGTTCATTCCTTTTTCAGGTCATTAGCAAATATATTAACCAATGCTGGCATTGGTACAGATTGCCTGTTTTGCCTGAATACTTCTTTCAGCAATATAAGAGTTCTCGCCACATCCCTTGCCAGTCTGCTTCCAAATGGATGCTTGTATTTGGAGAAAAATTTTTTCTACTACCACTTCAGTGTATGGGAGTCTCTGGGATATGGCAGCCAAGGCATTTTCTCTAAATCTCTGTCCACGGTCATTTGAGAGTTCCCCATCTGTAAGGAAGTCTGAGCATTCCTATTTTGCAGATGTAAAAGTATGCCACAAGAGACAAATGTCCAGATGCACAAAGCCTTTAAATGCCTAATTCTCACTGATCTCAGTGCTGAGCTACCCTTATGGATAAGAGCTCAAATGACTTTGCGGGGAGAGAGCTCTACTTACAAATCCTATGTCTTAGCCAAAGTGCTTTGGAAGCACAAAAATAGGCCTCCAACCCCAGAGAGCCTTCATGCTCATCCACGCACAATATTGTACAGTCAGGAGGTAGACACACTAAAGCCAACACGTGAAGTAGTTACCATCCCTCTACTCCTCGAAACACCTGCATAACCAAGGCCAGCTCTACTCTGCACCCAGAGAACAGCCTTCTCTGTCTCTGCATACTACAACCCCTAACCCCTGGGGCCTGCTGACTGCGACAGATAGGAAAGCTCTCTGCAGCAGAGTGTCTGCTGGAATGTTTTTTAATTATCTCTGGAAAGTATGGACTGTGTATCATCATTAACTGGACTAAACACTGACGGTCAGTGAGTCAGGTACCAGTAAACGGTGCAATTAACAGCCAGAGGAGAGAAGTGTATTCAATCTGAAAGCCTTCTTTCTCAATCCATCTCCACTCATCACCCAAAGTGCTGAGCAGCAGACTTTTACTTTCAATTACATTAATCAGGTTAATTCCAAGTTAAAGTCAACATTTTAATCAAGAGGCAGCAAACTCGTGCAGGGAAGTAGAGGGCTGAGGGGAAGAAAGGAGGAAAAAGAAGGGCAAGAGGAAGAAGGAGGAAGAGGGAAGAAAAGAAGGAAGGATAGAAGATGCAGGGAGAGAAAGCAGGATATTACAGTGATGGGCACCACTGAAAGAATTAACTGTGATAAGTAAGGAATAACCTTCTATGTTGAACCTCTAAGTTAAAGGGGGTTAGCATTTACCTCCTTTGTAACTTTGGGATACTGGGCTGTTGCAGGGGGAAATCTGGAATGGAAATCAAAACAGCCTTGGGAGTCCTGTATTTTATGGCAAGGACTGTCCATAGGAATATCTTTTCTAAAGAGTCTGTAACAACCCGAGTCACAGACCCATCCCACTATGACTTCTGTCTGCCCAGGCATAACTCCACATGTCCTGTAATGCATAAAAACATTGCATGCCTAAAAATGCTACCAAGTGCTCCAGCACATTGAACAGAAATTCCGCCTGTACCTGCAGCTGAATCAATCGCATTAACACTACAGGGGGATCCAGTAGTGCACAGATCAGATACTAATGACTGAAGAAATACGGAATTAAGTGTTTCAAAGACACTTGCCTGCCCTGATAAGCCCGTTGTATGTCACTGCTAGAGATTTTTAAACTAAGTGAAGGGTGAAGAGATGCCCAGCTTCCATTGGATTTCAAAAGGATCTGGGAGCCTAATTTCACTTAGCTCCTTTACAGATCAAGTGATCCAGATCTGCAAAGGAAACCACAGAAAGGACGCTGGAAGGTTCATCTGGGCTGAAGGTCCTCACTCTTGCCAGGGCAAACATAATGTGTGTGGGATAAGATGCAGAGACTTAAAAGTTTTGGTTCTGGCCCATCACACCCTTTCTTTCACAGTTATATTAGTTCACGTTTTACAGAGGAAGTTCAAGGTGCAGCTCTGCTCTACAGAGCCCTACTGAGTCCTGACAGCGGAGCAGTCTCACTGACTGTGGTGTTTCATGACTATCTCCTGGACAGTGAAGCTAGTAGTCCTTACACTGAATCATGGAAGGCGCTCACTCTGGACCTGAGCAAACTCTGTTAATCCTCAGATCACAGCGCAATGCCAGTTTCTTCTCTTGGAGGCTTGATCAAGAAATCATAGGGAGATTCAGAAGATGGGAAAACAGAAGCTGGAGGAAAACCCACTTTCTGTAGGAAGGGGGCATATGATACAACAGATGGACTACCAGGAACACTTATTCACCTCCTGATTCTAGCACAACTTCTCCCATGACCTTGAGTGAACCACTTCTCCCAGCCACGATTTATCCATGCAATGGGGACAGCAGTGCTGCATTATCTTCCCAAAGTACTTTGACAAAAGAGCTGTAATTTAGCTTTTTTTTTTTTTTAAAGAGAAGATCGCAGGCATGTAACTGTAATTTTTAATTAAATCCTGCCCAGGACCATGTCGCACCTTTGAGCCACCTGGATAGTATCTCTAACATCTCCAAAAAATACAGAATATTTATATGTTAGGAATCTGAAACAACAAAATAGTGCAAAAGGATTGAGAAGCATACAAGGGAAAGATAGATGTACAGCGAGGAAAAGCCCAAGATGGGAAGATGTCTGTATGTGTTACCTACTAAAATTCAAGCTTAGGGGTCTTTCAAATAGCAGCAGGCATTGCAGTTCCATTCCCATGCTTGTGAGGTTTGATAACATAATGAGAGCGACGTGCCCTAACAGAGCAGAATGGTACCTGCCTTTGGAAGGGAGCGAGAGACAATGAAACATTGCCATCCGTTCCCAAAAGCCATCAGGAGCAGAGCTCCAGGACCTTCTCCCCAGCAGGAGCTCAGTTCCAGCACTTCTGAATTTAAATTTTAAAAAGTTCCTCGCTGTTTCACTTGAACAGGAAAACAAATGATGCAAAAATAGAAAGATTGGAGTAAATAAAATAAGAGCAAGCAGTTAATTAGTGGGGCTGATCCGGAATGCCCTGCCGTGCTCATTCTTCCTCCAGCATTCCCCACTCCCCCTCTGTGCTCGGCGCTCTGCTCAGCCCCGCACTGCAGCAGAGGCGTGCCCCTGCGCTGCCTTCTCTCCTCACCTCTGCTCACCAGTTTAGATCTGCTTTGCAGCACAGCTGGAGCTGAAACATCCCTCTGTGCCACCTTAACCAGCACGCCTGAATACCGGTCTCCCTAGAAACACCTCACTCTTTTCCCTCCCTCCTCTCACCATCCCAGCCAGGAAGCACAACAGGTTTCAGCAGTGGCAGGAAAACACACCTTTCCCCTGAGAGTAGGGAGGAAGGTAGGAGTGTGATGACTTCGCAAATTAGACTGGGATTCAGACGGAATATGAACAGGTAAGGAAAGATTCTGCCAGGCCAGTGGAAACAGCAAATTCCCTTTGTCTGCAGGCAACCTCCTGAACCTGAGAACTACTGCTAAAGTCAGCCAGGGCCAGGAGAAGCAGGAATTTTGGCACAGGGGAGCTGGAGCTCTGGGCACACGGTTCTGCTCCTGGCTGCACTGCTGAGCTGTTTGTAACCGTGGCTCAGTCGCTCTGCCGGACCTACTGTTGATCTAACATCTCTGCACAGACCTTTCCTAGGCTGCACACCTTTCCTGGAGCAACTCTGATAGCAAGAGTTTAAACCTTGATCAATAGCTGGTTGTCAAAACCAAACTTGAAGATGCAGTAATAATGGCAAAAATGGAGTTATAGCCGTAGCTTGTTTCACTTGGATTCAGTAGGAAAGTACACAGCTCAGTTTTGCAACCACAGTAGAAATGCTTCACTGGTACGTTATACTGGTATTTCTACACCATTAAAATCTCCGCATGTACATATGGCTTTACCATATGCCTGTAAATAGCCCAGCTCTTGACAGCCAATTCTAAGGGCTAGTGAAATGTTACTAAGAATAGGGTACCTTCCTAAAAAAAAACCTAACCCATATCCTGAGTGCTGAGGAACTCTCATATCCACCTCCATACGGCACAGCAATACCATCACACCGTAGCGCAGGTAGGGAAAACAAAACACAGAACAGGAAAGAGAGATTTTCATAATGAGACTGAACAATCCTGACCTCTTTCTACTCAGTAGTCCTATCCTTCAGCATCCTCAAAACAGGGTTAGGCTGCTGTGTTCACTACCCTAATTCACTGCCAACTGTGTTGATTTTCACATCCCACACTATGGCCTTCCTGAGGCTCAAACCTTCATCTTTAGCCCTGCACACACACCTCGTGACTTACACACCTGTCTATCTCACTGTGTGCTTTGAAATTGGATCCACACTGCCATGATGCCTGCTGATTCCTCTCATCCTGAGGCTCTGGGAAGTGATGTGGAGTGGAAAGCAGAGTTAGTGGTCCTGAAGCCATTGGCGGAGCTCCCATTTCAATGGAGTCCAAGGAAAAAACATAAATCATAGCTCCCAGGGATGGAAAGAGAGGTCACATTCTCTTCTGAACACACTGTGCCTTGCTGGGGGCTTCAAAGTCCCCAAAACCCTGCACTCCTCAGTGGTGTGGGAAGTTCAGGGGAGAAGACCTTTTCCATTCCCCTTTCACCGCTGAGAGGCTCTTGTCGAAGGACGGGCTATTGATTCCTCTTCCTCCAGCCTCTCCAGCAGCACGAGGCCTGGGCTGGGTGGAGTTGGACTCAATCATAATTGCATTTGCATAATACATTTTACCTTTTTCTCCTCCGCTGTAGTTTTCTGAACTTGCCAAGTTGCGAGCTGACCCTTGCAAGCCAAGGCATGATTAACTGAGAAATTCACAGCAGCGCTGCTTTAATCAAAGGGGACAGAGGTTACAACAGCTCAATATTAGTGATAACCAGCCTTTGATCCACAGAGCCAGGCCAAGCCTGGCAGGCAAGCTGTGAGGAAATGCACCGTCAGGGCTTTTGTGGGGAAATAATACCTTATTAACCCCTTCATCCAAAGGGGTGGGCTGTGGGTGAGCAGAGAGAATCACCAGAAAGAAGTCCCTTCCAGAGTCTTAATTACAGCCCACAAAGCTGCTCCTTTTTAAGTCTGTACCTAAAGGTGTTGGATTCTAGCAAAGAGCCAACTCCATCTCACAAAACCTATAGACTGACTTGTAAGGGCGATGACAGCTTCTAAATGCTCCTGCTTCTACTCCGGACTGACCACTGGTACTGAGCCCAGAGGCAAGCTGTCACAGAGGCAGCGCAGGCTACTGGCTTTAGCCCTGCCCTGCGCGCCTGGGGACACTAGCTGTGTTCCCCAGTCGGCTCCCCGCTGCCGCACAGCCCTGGCCAAGTCACTCAACCCTCTGTGCCTTTCCTTCCCTTTCCCAGCTTCTGCCTGTCTTCCCTCTTTTGCCTGAGGAAAAGCCATTTCTAGACATGCAGTTCCAGTAGTATCTAAAATAATGATCTGATCGAACCTTAATGTGGTGTTTTACAAATAATTAAAGATCATTCTCATAGTCAGGTTGCGCCAAAGATAATACGAAATCTAAACCATGGGAAAAGTACCATTTGATAAGAGATTTGTTAAAATTCAATATGTAGACCTGAAACAGAAAACAGACTCAGAATCCCAGGGGAGAAGAGAGCCCCAGTTGTGTTATTTATGGAGAAATGGAAAATTCCCAATTTTAAAAAAACTTTCAATTTTGAAACTTGTTTAACCTAGGACTGGAAATAATCCACACAAAAAGAAATGTGTCACAGAATAAATTTCCTGACAGAAACAAATTTGAGTCAATCAAATGTTTTATTCCAACAAAATTTTAAGAATTATTTTAATGTTCTTGTTTAAAGAACCATCTAAATATTACAGAATCAAACACACGTTTGAACAAAAGTTATTTTGAAGTGAAAAAAACCTTTCGCTTTTGAAGGAGTGAAATGGAAGGTGTTAATCGTACCAAGAGGCTTCCATCCAAAACTTCTGTGAAACAAAATCTCAGTGAAAGTGATGTTTCAGTGGTAAGTTTCTGTTTTCAGTTAAACAGTCTTCTCTGGTGGAAAACACTCTCTTAAAACCAAACAATTCCCCTGATTATCTTTTTTTGAGGGGACACAACTAAAATAAAATGCCATCTTCCTGAATGCTTTTTATTCACCCACTCTTATGATCTTCCCTCAAACAAGGACTTGGCTGGAGACCCAGGAGGAAGCCTCACCTTTGCTGCACAGATCAAAAGGACGCAAAGTTTCCCAAGCAAGAGCTTTGTCCGACATTGTTTAAGTGAGGGAACAGCCCTCCTCAAACTGGGCGCCAGCAAGGGTGAAGAAATTAGCTCACATACACCCAAAGCAATGTGATGTGGAAACCAAGTGCTCTCCCATTGAAAATCAGGCTCTCCAACACAGTCACATTATAATTTTGGGTCATGATTTTCAAAAATCTGCTGCAGGCGACTGTTCCGTTTAACAGACTGAAACCCAGCAGGCCCTCTGCAAAGCCACACCTTAGCTGGAGGAAGTCAGCTCTCTTCATGTGGATCCCAGTTCTATGGGTCTCAGTTCCCTCCCCTGCCACTTTCCCCTCGTCACTTCCTCACGGACCATCCTCTGCTATTCCCACCACTTGTAATTTCCTTCTTCCTCTTCAACACATTGTTTTTGTGTCTCATTCACCTCTGCATTAAATATCTCTAAGAACATGGAAGGGAGCAACAGCAAATCTCGTTCTGACAGAAGGAAAACCATTTCAGCAAAGGCATGCCAAAGCCTGCACTGCAGTTCCTAACCTCTCCCCTGTACCTTGGCAAAATGAACAGACCATCAGTTACCAATAACACGAACCAAGCCTCTCCCCTAGCAAGCGCAGGATAAAGCCCACTGGTAGAGGATAACAACAAATACCACACCAAGCTCACTCAGCACATTGACCTCTGCCTGCTTATACACTAGCACAAGGGTTTGGCCGCTTCCCTCCCCCTTTCTTCTTTACCCCCCCTGCACATCCATTCATTAATTGATCCCTGATCATCTCACGAATATATTTCCCTCTTTCCCCAGGGCAGGTCCACCCCCTTTTCCCTGTTCTCTGCCATTAAGATGGGTCTCACATCACCATGCACAGCGGCACACACACAGCTCCAAACACCTCAGGGCAGGCACATCATTTCCAATTGTGAGCAAATGCTGTTGGTTTTCATTAATCTGCAGACACTATATTTGCCAATTTCTCCAACTTTTCTTTCTCACTCTCTCTTTCTGCTCCGAGGCAGGTGAGTGCATCAATTTTCTTCTCATCTGTGGCAGTTAAATTAAATGGAATCGGCCTGATTGCTGAAAATCAAAGAGAAGGCTGATAAAGCAATTAAATCCCTCTAATTCCTCCTCTTGAAAAGGTGCAGCTTGGCTCAGAAGCTAATTAACTTCATAATGAAAATCCTTCTTCACCCTTTTAGGCTTTCTTTCCTTCTTGTTTTTGGTAGAGATGGTAGGTTGCCTACAGAAGGAAGGGGATGCTATAGTGATAAACATGGCTTCCTCGAACATGGCAGACAACTGGGTACATGCATCATGTCAGAGTCTCTCCGAGGGCTTAATGTGGGCTTAATTCTGCTATGTAGGGCAGAACATGCCATGGTGTTTGCTCTGCAGTTGTACAAAAGCTCTCAGGATAACCTTCTTGTCACTAGCTTTCAGGTTTACCCTGTGCCCAGCCCATGAAGACTATCAAAGCCAAATCCATTTGTAACAGCTTCAGTTACAGCAATTTCAATCTTTAGGTCTGGGATTCATTTGTTAAATTTCTGATATGACAAACAAAACAGCAGCTTCACATTAGACACTTAATTCATCTTAATTGTTACAGTCATAGAAAATAGGCAGGCATGAATCTTTAGAGCCACGCACTTCATCTCCTTAATCCACTTCTACTTAGCACTCAGCATTTGCATGTTTGCTCCCACCACTTCCCTTCTGTCGGGAGCTGGAAGGCTCTCTCAGATCTAACCATGTATCTTTCAATTCTCTTACTCTTTCAAACGTCACCCGACACCAGACTATTTTCTGCTTTTCTCTCAGCATGCTCCTCTTGGTCCAAGTTCTCTTGGTACCAAAGAACCCTACATTATCCTACATCCAGTCACAAAAAATCCAGCGTGCAAGTGGGATCATCCTCCCCCTCGTCCAGGGCAATACACCCTCAGCATGAATCTCATACGAGTGATGTATTTCAAGTTGGGTCTCCCAGGACCTGTCCTGGTTTCGGCTGGGATGGAGTTGATTTTCTTCCTATTAACTGGTATAGTGCTGTGTTTTGGATGTAGTATGAGAATAGTGTTGATAACACGCTGATGTTTTAGTTGTTGCTAAGTAATGTTTATGCTAGTCAAGGACTTTTCAGCTTCCCGTGCCCTGCCAGGTGTGCGGGGGTCTGGGAGGGAGCATGGCCAGGACGGCTGGCCCAGCTGGCCAATGGGGTATTCCATACCATATGACATCATGCTCAGCATATAAGGCTGGGGGAAGAAGAAGAAGGGGGGGACGTTCAGAGTGATGGCATTTGGCTTCCCAAGTAACCATTACGTGTGATGGAGCCCTGCTTTCCTGGAGATGGCTGAACACCTGCCTGCCGATGGGAAGCAGTGAATGAATTACTTGTTTTGCTTTGCTTGCATGCGCGGCTTTTGCTTTACCTGTTAAACTGTCTTTATCTCAACCCACGAGTTTTCTCACTTTTACCCTTCTGATTCTGTCCCCCATCCCACCGGGGCAAAGTGAGCGAGCGGCTGCGTGGTGCTCAGTTGCCGGCTGGGGTTAAACCACGACAGACCCATACAAGGGGAGACCGTTGCATGAGTACTCTGTGGAGTGCTGATTCTCTAGGTGCAGCCTGGTCCTTCACCAAGGCTTATTCCCTTTAATTTGTCAACGTGGGAGTCAGTAACTCCAATGAAAATTAAGTGAACAAATCTATCCTCTTCAGTATTGTGCCACTTTAACTATATATAAAACATTACAAATGTGTTAGGGGAGGACAACTGGTGCATTGGCTTCCTCAGCTCAGGATACATCTCGGTACACACTAGCATCTAACTTCCCACCAGGCAAATCTCTATCAATGTTTCTACTTTCCAGACTTATTCCTGCTATTAAAAATCTGTGCTTTAGGTTAAATTCACATCCCTTTGTCGTAAAATCAGCTTCAGTTTTCCAAGTTAAATAACTCTTTACTAATTCTTGCTAATTTTTACCAAACATGTAATTAATGTACTCTGTATATTGCCATTCACCAAAATTTGGCCAAATATAAAGAGAAGTATATTCTATTAATATTAATGGCAACACCCTGGGAAAAGATAATTTTGCTGTTACTTTTCTCTTTCTGTAGAGAGGAAGAGATATCAAATTTGTTCAGAACTGAAGAGGGAATTTTGCTTCCTAGAAATAATTAAGTGACCTGTCACCTGTCCCCGATGAAACTTGCCACAGGGTTTTTAATTACTACAAATGATCTGATCAATGCTGCTGTACCATACACAGAGAACAGTACTCTTAAAATAGTGTAGAATGCCCAGCAAAGCCTTCAGACCATCTTTCGTGTACACTGAAAAGAGTCTTCTTTTGGCATTGTAATTGGGAGCAGCCGATTTATAGGACAGAAATGTTTTAGAGCATATAGCTTAGACTCTTTTACCTAGTCTGGTATTTGCCAGGACCTATTAATATTGTGTAAAGAAATATTCTGTGCACCCCCTGTTGACTCTAGTACTTTCCCTGGCAGCCCTAAAGGTAGCGTTTCTGAACGGACTCCAAGCCAAATCCCGTGGAACTCTGTCCCATCCTGCTTGGTTTGCGAGCTCTAACCAGATCACATCCCAAGGTGGCATGGCCTCAAGCTGTTGGCATCCCTGTGTTATCCTCTCTTAGACAAATGGTTTATTTTTGCTGCAGCAGTACATCTGGTGGTCATTGTTTACTCCTCTGTCTATGCACTCGTCAATGCAAACCCCAAGCCCTTAGCCAACAAATGGCTGTGCACTCCATTAGTGCTCACTCTCCACCGTGGAGATCCCTGCTCGCAGGCATTAGAAGATATGCAGAGGGAGCCTCTGACTCTATGCCAAACAAATGGGTACAGAGCCTTGGGTTCACAGAGCCCAACTCACCAGGCAGCGCAGCAGCCGCTGCCTATCATCCAGTCAAGAGAGCAGACCTTTTCAATCGGATCCTACTGTTAGACCCCATGCTTAACTGACAGCCAGTATTTTGCTTTTAACATCCCCAGAAACGCTCTATTACTTAAGGGAAATCCATCACACACGTAAGGATGAATTGTGTGTTTGGTTATCAGCCATGTTAATACTGCTAAAGAATGAATACTTTGTGATTGCCAGTACCACTTTAACCCAGGGATCTCAAAACATTTTAGCAATACCAGCCCTTTGGCATCTCTGAAAGGTAACCCACTATCAGCTGCCGCTCCTGCAAATGAGGGAGTAGAGGCATAAACACACAACAATTTGGCAAGGCCACACAGGAAATCAGTGGCAAAGTGAGGATTCAGGCATCCCGATTCTAAGTACTTGCGCTAATGAGAAGATGAAATAGTTACACATTTGGTCCAGCACAAGTTAAACAGGGTGTGGAAGACACAGAAGAACCTTAAATAAGTATTCTGTAGTGAGGCTGCTGAAGGGGGAGAATAATAGATCCATCTACAAGCATGTGTGTGCATCTCTACCTGATGCACAGTTACTCTTGTTCTACATATGTGATTCTGCACCCATTCTCCCTGGACAAGCTATCACTGACTTTGACATTGGAAGATCAGATCCTCTGTTTATCATTTGGCATAAACATATGGTGTGCTTTGGAAAGAGTTGTGTGTCACCAGCTGTATATTAAATGCTTATTTTCCCTCTCCTTGTAATTTTTTTCCTTCCTTATTAATAATGCACCCTTTAGGTTCACCTGAAACTCCAGGGCTCCTTCTTGGGCCACTGTGCTCCAAGCAGCATAAAAGAAACAGACCCAGTCAATCACCTGCCTTTGGATTGCAGCAGCATGTCACACCAAGGGGAAATGTGCAACGTAATGAGACCTTTGCAAACCCTTCAATACCGGTAAACAAGATTTGTATGAAAGCACGCTTTCTGGAATACACATACACAACTGAGAGGCATAAATACACACAATCATTGGCAGCATAAGGACAGGCACAGACAGAAACATACTTAAAATCCAACACATCAAACACACAGAAACAAGACACAAACACACACAGCTAAAGACAGATGGATACACACGCAAACAGGAACACACAAACTCAACCCTCATGCACACATACAGACACTCACAGAATGAGGGAGAGACAGAAACCAAAGTACCTTCATTCACACATACATACACATCTAGAGCCATATCCAGATACCGCCCTGACCAAGTCACAACACAGCTCAGCAAGAAATTCACAGCCACTTCCACTATCTAGGAATAAAGGTCTTTTTTCACCCTTTCCTTCTCCACTGTAGGGAGCAGTACATGGGATGCAGGACCCAGGACTATGATGGAGGAAGAAGAGTGACATCATTCAACTTGGGCAGCCTTAGCCAGGGCATGGGGCACTGGGGGCATCATAGTCTAGGTTAGGCATTAGGGAATGCGCCTGGGATGACTGCGCAGGAGAAGGTTTGTATTTCAATAAACCAGGGGCTGTAACACTCTCTGAACTGAACAGCTTAAAGCCTTGTTAAAAGCAATGGTGCAGCATTCTAACCGGAGGGGCCGTGTTGTCATACAAATGAGATGAGTTTATTTTCTGAGCCGTACCATTTGTTCTGACAGCCAGGGCGGCTGTAAAAGCTGGCGAGGGCACAGCAGGGGGCCCGGCTCTGCGCACAGCGAGAGACCGAGGAGAGGAGAGGCAGAGCTGCACCAGAGTTTGGACCCAGCCCAAGTCCCTGCCTCTACCTTCTGTAAGCAACAGCCTCGCAAAGAAAGAGACTGAGAGATGAACCAGCCGGCTGTAATATTGTGGAACAAATGCATTCTAATGAGAGGTGCCTGGCAGCCCCACGGGCACTCCACGTGCGCCCATCTCCTCCTGCCCTTGCCACCTCCCACCTGGCTGCTTGATGCTGCCCAGATCTGTTTTCTAACAGCCAACGTTGCTGCACAGGGGACTCAGACACACACAGCGGGGAGCGCACCCAAGTCAAGTGCTCTCCTGTGTTGTTCTGTGCCAAGTTGCTGTGAAATGTTTACCGAGGTGCCACCTGTGTCTCCCTGCTGGAATGAGCCAGCAAAGTCTCCTGGATGCTGCCCATGTCATCTGGGCTGTTGGTGACCCTGTGGTGCATTTCCTTCATCCAGTGCCCGTCTCCCCCTGAGGCTCTTGGAAGGCCTCTTCCACCGCCGGACAAGAAAAAGCTTTGCAAAGAGAGTAACGATAACTTTATCCCTGCTTCTCTAGTAGGGAAAATAAACTGCATAAAACAAGGTGACTAGTTTGAAGTCTGACAATGAGCCAGGAGCTCAGGTCTCTCTCAGTAAAACTACTAAAGAACATGTCCTTATTCTGGGAATACATCAACCCAGCAGCAATGGGGCTGGTGCAGGGTATGCTACAGACGCTGCCAGCGGGGATCTGGAAAACGCAGGCACCAGCATTCCAGAGCAGTGGCTGTAGCTCAGAAATCAACAGCAGGCATATGGCGTCACAGTTTCACTTGCAGGGTGCCATTTGTATTTGAGAGACTATCACTAATCCCATTATAGATATCAGGGACTTTGTATTACTTCCCCTCTGACCAGCTTGCCAAGTTTCTAGAGCAAAGCTTTTCCTTGCGATGGCAAAAGGATGCCATTTTCTTTTGGCTGCTGGGACACCATGAAAACCAAACTGCTGCCCCTCTCTCCCTGTCACCAACAACAGATACATGGAAAGGCAGGGAAGCCAGCTGTCATGGAGGGCTTTTTTGCCACTAAAGCAACAGTTTGCAGTTTAAGAACAGAGAATATAGTCCCTCCCAGATCTGGAAAGCAACAGTGACCCTCGGTCTCACTGGCTTATCCATATCTTAGTCTGTCCTCTATGGCTATTAGTAAAAGTGGGAGTTTTGTCATGTTTACAGGTCAAAAATTACGCATATCTTCCAGATCTATTTCTTGCATTTCACCAATTAGGCTGCAGAAATTGGGAACTTTTGTTCACTGGCACTATCTTGCAGTGACAAGAAGCAAAAGATTCCCTATCCCATCACCAGTTCCAGGAGGCACTTAGCCACCCACAGTAAGAAGCAGACAACAGGAGATCAGGGATGACATTTCCCCTTTAATGTATAATATTTTTCTCTGAACCCTTTTAAATGGGTGGAGAACCTCACAAGGACAGAATTTTTAAGTTCTGGCTGCAAAAAAATGACCCAAATCCTTTCTAGGTGCCATAAATGAGAGCAAAGAGACTGCACTAAGAACAAATTCAGCACTGTGAGGACAGCCTGCCTGTTGGAAGTGGTGTGGTAGGGATAACAGCCCGGAGAATAACCATGAGATGGAAGCACCTCATCCAAACAACTCCAGATGCCTGTGGTCAAACTGGGAATATCCATGAAGCCAAAGGTATGTAGGCATGCAGATCCCTTTTGGATTCCTGGGAGATTCTCATATCTAACTTTCAGAGTCCACTTTTAATATCCCATTAAATGGCTACAAATAGACTTTCTTGCTTTAACCGTTTTCACTAACCCCTTATCTATTAATATTAGGTATCTAGGATGTGAATTAGAGTATGCAAAATAAATGTAAAATTGGCTTCTTGCTCCTATTTGTATCAATTTCCCCCACATCTTCTACAGTACATAGCAGACTTCACCATCCTGTTACTAATGAGGAGTTAATACAGCCCTGGAGCTATGTTCTTTGTGCAGTGATAGCCGCATAATCCTGATCAGTGGTTTGGATCAAGCCTACTTCATGGGGGAATAAGTGAACTGACCATTTTGGTTGCAGTTCAGTTCAGTTCAGTTGAGTTCAACTCAGCTGAGTTCAAAGGAAAAGTTGGTTTTGGATCATCTCCCCATTATCAGTCCCTAGCTGCTCCAACTCCTCTTCTCACTGTGTGCCAACCCAACTTATTCCAAAGCTTGTTGGGGTGGGGGATAGAAAGGGAGAACAAGGCAGACAGCCAGAGGTGGTCTCAGTCCTCAGGTGACAAAGTGTGACAGCCCTGTTTGGCCAATACCCTAGAAAATGAATTCAAGACCTTCAGGGCTAAAAGCACCCAGTTCAGCTCTGACATTCTATACATCAAGTACAGTGGGGAACATGTAACATGCATTCATCTCCTGGATACACACACAGACAGTACCTGCAATTCCTGCCCAATAGAGGCCGAAGGTCATACGTGCTTCAGGACCCAAATCTCTGGCTGAGCTGGGACAGAACTGGAGCTCACATCTAATATTTTACATATCTTTGTCACTGAGATACAGCTCTTAACAGTCCTGTTGGCATTGAACATCTGCAACATCAACCAGGAGAGCAGCTTATTTCCAGGAGCGCCCGCCGCCAATCCCCACGTGCTCTTGGGGTCTATTTTCAAAGAGAGATAAATGGTGCTTTTAATTAGCACCTTCCATTTTCATTTGAGCCTCAGGGTTTTTGGAGCTGGTCCCAAGGGGGAGACCAGGAATCCCAGGAAAATCAATCTTAATTCAAACCAGTAATAAAAAGCAGAACACTTGCTTCAGAGGGCTTGCAAAGAATCTCTTCAGCGTAAACTCCCCTTGCATAACCTTCGGCCTCTTAATGCAGTGAGGAAGAGACTCTTAGAAGGGCTTTCATTCTTGTTTCATTCTACTTTTTTTACATTTCCCATCTGAACAGGTAAAAACAGAGGACAGAAGCCCGGAATGGTCACATCTAGGCAGTGAAAACTTCAGGAGGAGACCTGAAAAAGTGAAAGAATAATCCAGAGGCCTCTAATAAAACAGCTGAGCTATCTATGATGCTGTTTCTCAAGGAGATGATGGAAATACTTATTCTTCCTTGTCTGTCCATCATTCAGGAAAAATCCCCAGATAGCTGGGGATAATGTAACTTAAGCAACATAAACTTGGCTTTGTAAGAAAATAACATTAAAAAGATTTTGTGAAGCTTATCAGAATAATCTAAACACCCTTCCACTTGTGTAGGCCCAAATGCCCGAAGAGCTCAGCACACTGGCAGGTAAACTACTCCATAGACACCTCCCTCTACTCCTCTCCTGCCTCTTCCACCAATTCAGAATCTTGGCACATTACGCCTGCTGTATAACCCTGCAATCATCTCACTACGCAATGCTGCCATTTCCACTTTACATGTGAAGAAATGAGGCTCAGAGGGACTCATCTCACCAGGTTTCTGCCATATAAGAACCAGCCATAGTCTCATCTATATAGGCCCCCTCTATAGACAATGGAGAGAGCATAAACACATCCAGATGGTAACTTACTGTATCTATTGTAGGTAACTATCCTAGAATGAGATGACTTCCAAGCAAGGTGAGACAAAACCTGCCTTAAGTGGTTTTCTCAGAATCACATAGGAAGTCTGTGCTCAAGTAGAGAATTGCTTCTCCTTACGTGAAGACAGCATCCTGGCCACAGCTAACCTGCTGTTGATGCCCAGCACACAGCGGGAGGTGCTAGGAGTTACGCAGTTTTAGTCCCTGCATTCTGATTCCATCTTTCTCAGTGTCACTAGCCAGACAGACCTGCCCGATACTCTCAGCAGTGCATTCCTCAGCCAGACTACTCGAGCCTGTCCAGGGGTATTACTGAACATGCCCACCACATCCCTTTGTCATCTTTACCACAGTGGCTTTCAGGTGCAGCAAGCAGTCACAGCTGAACTCTCTGTATATCCAGTCTTCTTCATTCTTGATGCCAAGGAGGCAAGTAAGTAAATCATGCCATTTTAGAGTGAGTAAAGCCCTTACTTAGCCATCTCAAATGAATTTTAACCTACAAATTGTACAAGATGAAAGCCATCAGAAGAGACTGAAAGGACTCCCAGAAGCCTGCTAGTCAAGAGTTGCTTGTTAAACTGAATGCCTCCATTAGGTCAACAGTGCAGCAAATACCATCAAAAAATAAGTTACAAACCTCAGAAGGAATGTTTATTCTCAGATGAAGAACTGGCATCAACATACCAGAAAACCAAATCCGAGGACCAGAGATACTACTAATGACAATGAACACAGAAGTTTCCAGACAGGAGATTAACAGCTCTGCAGCTGGGAAGCAGTGGCTCAGACAACAGGCAGGGCTGCAGATCTGATTCCTTGCAGACAAGAAGAGAGGATGGGGCTGGTATCATTACCCATGCTGAAAATGCAAAAGGTCTCTCAGAGAGACAGAGGAGTTCAGATATGAGAGAACAGGCCTTCTGAACTTGTTGATCAAGAGTCTGAAAAAACCAGGATGCCACTAAGACCTCATTCTGGAACCCTTCCCAAGCACTAGCCACAAGCTGCCACAAGCTCCAAGACTGCTGGCTCCAGAACCCACTTAGGATGCCAGAATCCTGGCTGTGCAGCCTGCCACATGCTTGCAGAAACCTGCTTCCCTAATTTAATGCAAGCTTGTTGAGTTTTGTTTCTGGAACCCATCTTGAACAGCAGCCAGGAACTGTAAGAGGGCCAGGCTCTGTAATAGTACTGTCTCACTCCATGTTCTAGCATCACCACACACCAGCAGCATCCTGGTTCTTGAGCCCACTGTGGATGCAGAGTACAGTCTGTTGGGAAATGTAGAAACACTGATCAAATTCTGCTTGTGAACTTCTGTATCAGTAAACCCTTCCAGATCTACCAAGGACATCCACATTCAGTAAAAACATTATTTTGGAACCCACCTCAAGACATGTGCAATAATTTTTAGGAGGCTGCAATGCACAGCAGTACAATTTTTTTTTCACCAACCTTATAAAGTGCAAAACCTAGAGATCCAGTGACTCTTCAGTGGAGAGTTACAGCTGATGTCCAGACGGGAGATCCACACTACACATCTGCATCTGCCTCTTTAAATCTGCTTAAAGAAGAGAAAAGAACAGCAGACAGCACTGGTCTGGGATGTACCCGGCTGGCCAGCCCTTGGGGCCTCTTCACTAGGCTTTAGAGTCCAAATGAGGTGTAAGTCTATTAAAAAAGAGCCTGCGCACAGATCAGAAATCCTTGGAGGGTTGTGTCCTGTCACTCTGGGGCTCAGTTTCTCTCTGATATGTGCACTGGGAAAAAGGAGCATCAAGAGAAAGGAAAGACAAAAGGAAACGAGAGTACAACAGAAACAAAAATTTAGTGCTAAGTATCTTCGCAGAGATCTTACTGCATCTGTATGTCAGGACTCCAAACACTTTCTCTTCTCCTGCACACCCTGCCACAGTCCAATAGCAGTCATAACAGGTCCTACATCCCATCCCATACGTTCTCCCCCATCAAGTAATACTCCATCCAGGCCTGGGGAGCACAACGAATGGGGATGACTCCCAAGCTTTTGTCACCGGCTCTTCATGAAACCACAGCTGGGGCACTGATACAGTACCCACCACTGCTGCTTGTGCCTACTTAAACTTCCACCAGTTCTTTACCCTTGCACACTACTGTACGCACAGTACACAGCAAAGCCACTTTAAAAAAAAAAAAAAAAGGGAAAAAAAAGCCCACCTGACACAGCTCAATGTCCAAGACAGGAAAGTGGGCTTCCTCTCTCTGGGCGTTTTTCCCTTACCCCCTCTATACCTTTATAGTTTCTACTTTAGTTTTTACTTTAGGAGTGTTTCAGAGGCTGGAGTGCTGGGCTTTGGTTGCGCTTGCTGACAGGGAGATAAGTATACACGTTAGCTGCAACGAGATATTTGAGGGAGACAAAGACTATCACAGATGCAGCTACACTGTGGTACATACCTGGGCCTGGCTACAGATAGCTCCACAGCTGCAAAGTACTGCCAGCTTAGCAGTGGAGGATTCCCATGGCAAACGTGGATGCCCTGGGAGGTAAAGCGCCACTACTGCAGCTCCTGTGTGGTCACCTATTCCTCATCAATGGCACAAGGAGCCTTGCCAGGCCAGGAAACACGTGAGCAGGGCTGAGCAGAAGCCACCCTTGCCTGGCGAAATACCACTTGGGGACGTAAATCAAGTTAGCCGAAGAATAATTTTTTGACTGCTTTCTAAGTCTCAAAATTTGTGTTTCTTCTGCACAGGAATGAAAACAAACCCCTTTTAATGTGACTTTTGGGATTTCCCC
Organism: Fulmarus glacialis; assembly: GCF_000690835.1. NCBI lineage: Eukaryota > Metazoa > Chordata > Aves > Procellariiformes > Procellariidae > Fulmarus > Fulmarus glacialis. Next base: position 25,782 of record NW_009228452.1, read on the forward strand.
CCCATTGGAAACGTCCAGTTGTCATTGAAAAAAAGTCATGTTTTCATTTAGGTAAATTTTCCTTAATCAGAGGGGACATCGGGGTCTTAATCTAAATCAGAACCAGGATCAAAACTGAACTGAAAGTGGCATATCACTGCAGAATATTTCCGCTTCATCTTATTTCAAGGAAACGACATTGAGTCAGAATTGCCCAGACTAGCTCTAGGCAGAGGAAGCCAGGCCAAAGCCAGAGAAACCCCGAGGCTGCTCCAGGAGATTAATCCAGGATCGGGGTGGCGGGCTGCGACCATAAAGGTTTACAGCTACCTTTGCACTCCCACCCTGAGTTTCAGCTACGGCAGCTTGGATGCAGCCCAGGATCAGCGCCTATTCTCTCTTCGTGCATCTCCCTCTTTCCCCTCCCTTTCTCTTTCTCTCAGTAAATCCCAGACGGCACATTTCCGTGCCAGAATAAGCCTCTTTGTGAGGAGCGAAGGGAATGCACAGAGCCGCTAATGAGAACAAAACTGGAAAGCGAAACCCCGGCCTAGGGGAGAGCCTTCCTCCCTCCTCCGCGCCGGGAGCCGAGCGGCGGGGCGCTTGGCGCGGCACCCTCGGCGGCTCGGCC
>NW_009228453.1:0-1526 GCF_000690835.1 Fulmarus glacialis
TCCAGCCCTCCCCCAGCCGCTGGCGGGGAGGGGAGAGCTGGTGTCTGCCTGACCCAGTTGGAAACTGAGACGAAGCAGAGCTCTGCCGGCCTGGCCAGGGGGATTTGGGCCTCCCTGTGCAGCCTTGTGTCCTGTGAAGAGGGGTGCACTTGTACATCTCCATAGCACTTTGGGGTTAATCTGGTCCATAATATGTACATGTAGAGTCACAAGTGACCCAGCACTTGGTTTAGGGCGGGGACAGGCGTATAAGGTAGGCAGTGAAGTAGTTCTACCGCTGATTCTTCTGCTGACTAATTATACTCTTTCACAAGTACTTTGAGGTTGATTTCCTCGCCCCCCCATCCCCTGCCCTTACCATGGCTTTTGTCTAAGCTACCTTTTTTGTCTTTTAGTATTTTTTTCTTCAACTTTTTTTGTTAGTGCCGTAGATTTTATTAAAGGAAGTGGTATCTAAGTGCAGGAGGGCATCTGGGAATGTACCACACTAGTCATGTCAGATTTGATGTTTTTATGGCAGTAATCTGAGTCTTTTGCCATGACCCTAAATAACATCCAAGTTGCTAATTAGAAAAAAACCCCTTATTTGTTAAAAAGCTGTCAGTCACTCCTTTGAGTTAGCTACTGAATTGATAATCTAGTACAGTAGGCCTCTGGTGACAGACATGATCTGAGCAAATTTCTTTTAGTTGAGGTCATCTCTTTTCTATGCAGCCATATGGAAGAATTTTTCCTGAGACAGATAGTATGCACAATGTTTTTGTATACCTACTTATATACTTTCTTCACATTAGAAAAGCTGTTAAAAGGGACTTTATGTAGAGGAAATAAAATTTGCTATGAAACAATAACACTGCAGTTGTTTGGGTACAGGAACTTAATACTGACCTATTCCTGAATTTGTGTCACTTACCTATTACTTAACCAGGAAACGTCAGATGTTAAACTTGTATTAGCATGGTGTAGTGAGTGGTTGGAGTCCTGACTTCTGAACCAAATGCTATCTTAAACCTGGTGCCTGTGAGTGTGCTGTACTTTGTAGAAGAGGATATCTGCATATGAAAGAAAGGTGGGGAAAGTAGAAGTTGGCTGGGCTTAGCACTCAAGACCTGTAAACTGATTTTTTTTTATTCTAGTGGCAGCATGAGGGTTCCATATTTTGTCTGTTTTGAGTGAAACTAGTTTTGGTTGTAACTAGAAATAGCTGCTCTTAAATAACGTCCTGACGCAACTGTCTGAAGATACCAGTAAAAACCTATCTGCTATAAATTTTTTTTTAATTTTAATTATTCTTTGGTAAATAAAGCTACCGTTTGGTTTTGGGGTTCTGGACTAAGGAAAAAAAGGTTGATCTATGGTTAACTTCATTGTTGTCACCCAGCCTTACTGAAGTAAAGGAATTTCAGTAGTCACTTTTCTGTCAATGCAGGACTGTGTCCAAATGCTAAAAAGGACTTGGCTGCTAAATTCACATGCAAAAAGAGAAGAGAGGAGGAAAAAAAAAAAGGGGGGCGGGGGGGGGGACC
>NW_009228453.1:1557-10365 GCF_000690835.1 Fulmarus glacialis
ATAGGGCTTTGTTTTGTTTCTCTAGCCTGGAAATGAATAGAAGCTGTCAGTCGTAGCAAACAGCTGTCTACCACATGGTAATATACACTTGCCACAGATGCATAAGACTGGTGATTTTAAAAACTGTATGCTGAGAATCTTTGTCTCTTGCCAAAATATTTACATTTGGCACAAGTACAGTGGCATTATGGGCACTTCTTTGAGGAACCCTATTATGATACTGTGAGGTGCTGGTAAATCTTAGTTATAGCTGTTCTTCTGTTGGTAGCAAAAGATAGGGGGAAATGTGTGTTTGAAAGTCCTTTTGTACATAAGGATACAAGATCATAAAACAATGGTGAGCTAATTCTAATCTTAAACTTCTGCGTCTTTATTTCTGATGGGTGTAGTCCTTACAGTTCCACTGTGTGCCCAGTTCAAGGAGTTATTTCTGGGGTGAAAAGCTGACTTGGGATTTTCTTCTCAAGCTTACAGAGATACTGTGTGAGGCAATATGAAACCAAAAAAATGTTTTGTACTGAATTCTGGGAGAACAAAAATAGAATAAGATAGAAGCAAAATGCTTTGAGAAGCAGACCATGTGACTGTTCAGGCAGCTGATTTGACAACTTGTGTGGTACTTCGTTTTCAAAGAGACATACTCGGTAACAGATGCAGAGAAGGGGTCTGGGCTCTTCTAGCAGAGCATGTCTCCTGTATTATTTTTGTGTTCCCTTCTGTGTTTTTTGTAGGAGAGAAATTATGGAAAAGTGAGATGTGTTTTTATTTAGCTATGTGATCTTGCTGTTACATTCAGACTTGTAATTTATAGGCTTCCGGCAAGCTACGGATATGCTGCAATAATAGTAACTCTTATTTTTCTTCCCTCCCTATCAGCCTTCTGCTGCGGTTCACAGATGATACATTTGACCCGGAACTTGCAGCAACGATTGGTAAGTATGTGCTGATGCTACCTTAGAAAAATTTATACCAACTTCAGAACAAAATTGTAGTTTGTTCAGACTTGCCTAACCGGTAGTGAAGTTCAGACGCGTCTGCTTCTCTGTAAGGAAAGAATGATGTGGACGCAGTTTTAGCGTGCAGCGCTCGTTGCTGTAGAGTGTTGACTGTACTGGCCTGTAGTTGTCCCCTTTATGCAAAAATATATCCTTGGCTAGGAAAACATATAAATGTCACCCTTCACCATGAAGATGGAAGTCATAGGTATGGGCAGTGAAAAGCTCTGGTGGAACAACCTACAGTTCACTGTTTGCCAGCATTTCAGACTGGAAATGTAAGAGCTAATGTTATGTCTCTTACTGATTTATCTGTACAAGATAGCTATCAAGTTGGTTGAATAGTAATATTGCTGTCAAGAACTTGTGTTCTATATAATGTGATACTTGGTAGCTATCTTAAGAAGACTTAAGACCCTCTTTAGTAGGGGATGTTAGCTCTTGCAACTCCTGACAATACTAGAGCGTACTGGGCTCTGTGTGGCTTTGGCTTTTTCCTCTATAGGGAGGAAATTACAATGTGGCTTTTTCTCTCCTACTTAGTAATCAGTTCCTTGGCAGCTAGACTCTTGAGAAATGTGGAAGAGAGCCAAGAATCTAGAGCTGCTGGGGAAAAAAGCAGTGATATGTCATTGCTATGTTGGTATGATACCTACCAACAGTGAATTCAGTTGTGCTGGAGGAGAGTGACCCAGAGTGCAGGATATACTATGTAGATGGTTATCAAAGGAAGCAAAATGAAACTTCTAAGAATGTGGTGCAGCTCTGTGCCAAATTAATAACTGAAGTAATGGAAAATAGAGATGACTTTTCCCCACAATGCATTTCAATTGCATTTTTTACTTTCTCTGTAGGAAGAATTCTGGCTAAGGACTTGTATCAAATTTTTTCTTTGGGTTCAGCTGTTGGTAAACAAAGCCAGCTCTGTCTAATTGGTTAAGAAATCAATAAATTGATCTATTTTTCATTAATGTTAATAAGATATAGGAGTACTGTTTCGTGTAGACCACTGAGCAGCTGAGGGGAGGAACATGGCCTATTTTTGTTCATTTCATTGCTCATAAAAAATGAACTTGGTGCAAGTAGCCCTACCTTGGCTCATGAAGGAGGATAGGGTGGAAGGAAACAGGAATGGAACGGACCAGGTGGTGAAGATGGCAATCTTGTATTCTAATCTAAATAGTTTTGTCACTGTCTATACTTCAAATCACATTACTTTCTTGGTATGTCAACCATGTGGGCCAGGAAGTAAGTGCAGAACAGCTACTGTAGCTTTCACGAAGTTTTGGATACCCAGCACTGAGACCAGCTAGTCTGTTGGTACCTTTATTGGGTTTTTTTTGTTTTTTTTTTCTGAATTTTTCTGCTGTTCATACATAATATGCTCTCTACCAATGTCAAAACTTGACATCAGTGCACTATTTGAGAAACTAAGGAATTGTTTCTTGAAGTAATTCCTCCTCTTTGGGATTTGTCAAAATGCACAACAGCATGTGTGGTAGCTAATTGTTGGCTGTTAAATAGCAACAACTTGAAGTTTACTACTGGCAGATCCTACCCTGCCAGTAGTAGGATCTACTGGTAGGTCCTACCCTGCCCTGTTTCTGATGTGGAAAAGGAGAAAGAGTACTCTATGTAAGCATGACTTCAAATAGAGTTTGAGTTCTGAAACAAAGAATCTGGAACAAACAAGATCATTTGGCAGGAAAAGGAAGTTTCTACAGACTGAGCAAATGCTGGCCTAGATCACCCTAGCTGTTAGGCCCCTCTAGCTGATGTTTGTAGTAGTATTGTGCAGTAGGGCTACTGTGACCCCAGCTGTGAAAGTCCTATAGCATGGTGTGTGGAGCACTCATGGGGGATAGCAGATTCTTTTTTTTTTTTTTTTCCCCATTTCTTTTCCACTTAACTGGAAAGGGAACAGAATCTGGGTTGTTCTTATTTGTTTTCTTGTTTCCCTTTTTTTAAACTACTAGGCTGTGCAATTGCCATTTTTCTGGTGAGTGTATTGTAAGAAGCAACATGTCAGCTTTAAATTCAGGATTTGTTGTTCATATAGGTAAAGTATTTGGAGTGAGTTCTTAGAGATAACTGTTTCCTGCTGCATGAAGAGAGATCATAGATGCCAAATTCAGGTACTTGCAAGATGGTGAAATGCCAAAACACTCTGTGAATCTCGACCTGGATTTCTTTTTGTGCTAATTAAACACTATTTTGTTTTGAGTTTGGGAATGGAAGAGGTTTTTAAATAACTTTAAGGCTTTCCAGTTGAGACTGCAGAGTATGTGCTTTTCCAAAATGAATGGATTGACTACAAATAATATTACCTTTCAATGTCATCTACATACTGACTGCTGAACTGGTTAAAGTGACTATATTTTTTACTTGGATTAGCAAGTGAAGAGATAACATGCTATATGTTTAAAAAACCCAAAACAACAAAACAAACAACAACTGCACACAAACCCACAACACTGGAGAAAGCCTTGGTTGCAGCACAACTGGTCCCTTGCAATGACCTGTTGAGATGTACCTTATCTTCATAGCTTGCACAAGCCTACTGGGTGCAATTTAAATGAAACCCTAAACTACTGTTTTGTGTGGGTTTTTTCCTTCAGAATTTTGTAGAACTCCTGTAATATTCTCAGAAGGATAAGCTGCCTTGGGCAAATATTTTGACTTCAGTAGCTTCAGTTGGATTAACCGTCTTTTATTCAACCTAGCAGATCACTTGTCCTCCTTGCATTCTCTTGAGGCTAACTTGTTCACCAGGCTTCATCACATGGATCTTATCAGACTGTATATACCCCGGTATTTTCTGTTGTCTTGCTGATCACGCTTGTTTTTACTTGCTTGCTCTTTATATGAGAGATTCTAGATAAGTGTTCAGTGCAATCTCTATTTCATAAGTGAAATAATGCATGCACAGATCTGATACCTCTTTCTAGCCTTCCTTGCACTTGGAGTCCTCCAACTCTTAAGCTGTCCAACTTGTCAGTTACCTACAACACAAATCATACACTCTAGCTGGTTTTGCACTTCCTGTAAATACGGCATGGCATACTGGCCTAAATGCGAGAGCAGCATGAAGGTGACAGCTATTCCTTGCAGACTCTAAGTCCATAGTATATTAGTGTGTAGTGCTGAGGCGTTAGGTGTCAACACACAGGGTACAGTCTAGTAGTGCTGTCTTGTTCCTGGCTGCCTTCCAAGGCATGGTGGAAAGCACTGTCAGCTTTCTGTTTTGAAGGGTAGAAACATCACTCTTGCAAGCTCATAACTGACACCTGTCATACAAACATGTCTGTATTTCACTGAAGTATTTAGGGATCATAAGTACCTTGTTTGTTCAATTTAAGATTTTCTTGAGCCCTGCATTTTTTCTACTTGTCCTCTTTTATGGCAGATTAATAATCAAAAACCTAGTTTTTAAAAAGATTTCTTTTTGTTAACTGGCTTTTGTATGTGTTGAGCTCCTTGGTTTACTAGAATTATGTTTGCCATGTCTTGATCACTTTAAAGGATATATTTTGGTGTGCTATTAGTTCATTTTGATGCTTTTGCTTTTCAATAATCAGTCTATAATACATGGGGTTTATTCACTATTTAAGTTTCTTAATTTACTTGCATTGCTCAAGCAGAATTTAAATCATTATCTCTTAATTTTAAGCCAGCAGCAAGGCTAACATAAAGGTGTATATGCAGTTTCCATTAAATGAAAATTGCAGAACTGTGCAGGCACAAGATACTGAATCTGTTTACTAAATGGGAGAAGGATACTGTGGCTTCAAAATACACCTAATATGTTTGCCCTAAAGGAAAAAAAGCTTTCCTTCTTGAAACTATTATGACATACTTTTGATTTGTTATGTTAAGTATCTGATAGACTTGTAATACCTACAGTTATGGGTTTTGATGTCAGACTAATGGATAAAAGAATGTGCTGTGAGCTCTTGGACCTGGCTGGGCAATGGTGACTTTTACAGTTTTAAAAAGAAATATGCAATTACAGTGGAAGAAGAGATTCTATTAGTCTAAAAGTTACTGCTGAGTGCTCAAAAATTGGCAGGACAGGATGTTCCTTAGGATCGATTTGAGTCAACTTGCTAGCATAGCAGTCTCCTATGAATGACGTAAAGTTCTAAGAACTGGTGTTTAAGACAAAGTTAATAGCTACTGTTCTTTTCTGTGAACATAACTCTAGAATAGGGTACCATCCTTGTGCATGGCATGAAGCATTATATTACTGCTAAGTTAGGGACTAAGAGTCTTAGTCCCTGAAAAAATGGAGTTTTGTTCAATTACTGCAAAAGTTAATATACTTCGGCAAAATTTTGCTTGAAATAAAAAGTATGGGCTTCTTCCAGTGCAGAACATAGTCTGAAAATCACTTGACACTGCAGGGAACGCTAGTGAGTTGAAGCTGTGAAACAGTGGAATAAAAATTGCATTTTTTTTAAATAAAGCTCTTTTAAACCTCAGTTGCGGTGAAATCGTAAATCTGCTTGCAATGTGCAGTTTCTTAAACATCCTGTGTATCCTCTGTGACTTTATAAGTTGAACATATTTTGGCAGCTATTTGCACTTGTTTGTAATCTGCATGGCCTTAGGAATATAACTGCAGCACACTTATGAGGCCCTACTTAAAGATTTTGTGTTAAAATAGGTAAAACAGAAATTCTTATTCTTGTGGCAAGTACGATGACTACCATTTTAAGTCAAAGTGCAAAATGTTTGCTGTTACACTTGAAAGTTGTTCATATAAAGGTATCAACTTTCCACACTACTACTTCATTTCAGGGCTGTTGCCTGGTGGGGAGTGAGAGTCACTCCAAAATAACTTAAACATACTTCCAGTTACTTGCTATTGGTAACCTAAGGATTAAATTAGAGCAAAATGGATCATAACTGTACCCAGCCTCTCAAACTGATGTGTGTTGCTATATGCTTTAAATTTGCATAGTCATTAACATCTTGTCCTCGTTGGCTTGAGTTTGTGCAGGTTGTCCTTGGGCAAGTGATAGGCTGCTAGTTCCTGTGTATTAAAAAACAAAAGGGAGGGGAGCAGAAATTGTCAGATGTTGAGGCAGATGACTTAACAGCAGAACTATTATGTTGTCTGGTTTTTTTTTTTCCTTGGTCACTGAGCGTGGTATTGGTGAGTCCCTGATGTTGCTGGAATACATGTAAGAGAGATATTGTGTATTCAAATCATCTAAAGCTTATTTGGCATGTTTGTTAGAGAAATTACTGTCACCTAACATTATTTCCACAGGATAGTGATTGTGTAGTAGGGGAGTCTGTCTATATCGGTCTACCTTCGCATGATCACCTTGATGGGACTTGGTCAGATTGTTTGAAATAGAGAAACAGAGCAAATACCTACCTGAATGCAGCTTCCTTCTTTATTTTGAAAGTATGTTGTTCCTCAAGACCACAGACATACTCAAGGAGAACACATGTATGAGTAAAAGAAAGTTAATCCATTTGAATTGTAAATTTGAATATTTGTCCTGGAATATGTGCTTTGATACAGGAAATGTAGTATTTGCCTTCCATAAAGTATCTTGAGTCAATGGCTTAAAAGGCCCTTAGGCTTTTGCAAAAGCCTTTCAGCAAGAAAACCTTGAGTTTTGAACCAGGTTCATAAATAGCTAATGAAACTTACTCTCCCTGCTCCTCACAACTTGTTTTCTGAGTTTGATTTTTGTTTTCTTTTCTCTCTACTTTCTCTTTCAAAAATAGCTGTAGTATGTAAATATTTTTCCTCCTCTAGGTGTGGACTTTAAGGTGAAAACTATTTCAGTTGATGGAAACAAAGCTAAACTGGCAATATGGGTAAGTCTCTCCTAAGTTCTTAATGTATTACTTTGCTTTAGGAATAGTGATAACTTGTATAATGTACAGTTTGTATGGAATCCTTTTCTATTTAAGGTGATTTGGAGGAGTGGGAGGTGAATACTGAATGATTCAGAAGGCGAAATGAACTGTGGTGCAACTGGCTAATGGGGCAATTATGTTGCCTATGGGCTTGCTTCTGCAGCACTGATTCCAGGTCTGGTTGGGATAGGAGTAGAGAAAAGGAGGAATGAAATGGTACTAAATCAATTGGACTTTAAAACTGTGAATGTGGCCATTCCTAGATTTTTTTTCAATGAGTAATTCATTCCAAAGCATTAGTCCTCACTAATCTGAGACTTCCCTGTATACATTGTTCTTGTCTGTACTTGACAGGTTTTAAAAGGGTGCATTTCTTAACCTAAATGTTTTAGGCAAAATTTAGTGTATTAATAGGTTAAGGATTATTGTTGCATGCTCAATTTATACTCAAATGTTACCTCTCAAAACAATTTTTAGTCTAAAAACTTTGTAGCCCTCATACAAAGACTTTTATAGGCTTGAGGTTAGTGTTATTTGTAGCAGATGCAGCTGGAAGAGGGAGAGGCAGTGTTTGTAATCTTAGCCTTAGAGTGTTCAACATCTACTCTAGTTAAAAGTAGAACTTCTGTCTTCACTTGCCATGAATTTAGAAAAAGTACTTCCAGGCTTTTTTTAAACATTCTCCATTCTGCAAACCTGCCTCCACACTTGTGTGATTTGAAGCACCTTTTGAATATTCAGACCCAATTGTGACTTCTTGTAGCAAGCAAGAATAAAACCTTGTTTCTTATAAGCAAGATACCTGACCTTTACTTCCTTGGGAATTAGTAATGGAACATGAAATATATGTTGCAATACTTCTTTTGCTTTGAGGGTGTTTCATATCTCAACTAGCAAAAGGGACATATGTCTTAGTGTGATGATAGTAATCATCACTAAAATAAATGGGTTTGACAAGGAAAATAACTGCAACAACTTGACAGACAAATAGACAGGAAAAACAGACTGATAGAATGATGAGTGACCATGGGATGGAAAATATTATATAGGACTAACTTAGGGTTTATTTTCTTTCATACTGGTGAATATGAAGAAATAATTCTGAGGTAGACTGGAAAAGAAGAGCTTGTAAAGGTGTAGCATGACACAAAACAAGTTTGAGATGTGTGGGATTGACTGAGTGACTTGTAGAATGTTGGAAGTCTAGTTCAGTTATTCAGGTTCTTTAGCAGGGAACCATTTTGAATCTACAGTTTCACGTGTGGCTTCTAACCTGGGGTAACTTGGATGAAGTTATTTAAAACTTCTGTGTATATAGTCTGCAATGAGTATGCGCTATAACTTAATCTCTGATAAGAAAACAGCATTCTAAAAAAACATTCTAAAAAACCAGGTTTTTTTGCAGAGCTGTTGACACTTTAAATTTGAGGATGTAAATTCAACTTCACTTAAAAACAGAAAAACCTCTGACTTATTTCTGCTTCTGCTCTGTCATAGCATGTTAAATGCATTTACCCTGGCACTGAATCAAATTTAATTGGACCAAGGTGATTGAAGTGAGGGAACCAGTTTTGTTGCTATGGGTTTTGATGCTCGTTACAAAGTCTTAGTTAGTACTGCAGCTATGCTTCTTTCTTGCTGGTTAGCTGCAGAACAAATGCAGAACTTACTGCTATATAGTCCAGTTATTTACTACACCTAATGGTTTAAAGATGTTTCCCATGACAGACTACGTAACATCTCAAAGTTAATGTGCAGTAAAACACCAGCGGAGGGTATAAACTCAGTTAATCTGGTAGTTGAATATACTTTGAATCTTATTTTATATGTTCATTAGAAGCAGAATACCTGAGAACTAAACTAGATTCTGCTCAAATTCTGAATAGTGGAACTTTCTGAATGGCTTTTTAGGATACTGCAGGTCAGGAGCGGT
>NW_009228453.1:10396-16068 GCF_000690835.1 Fulmarus glacialis
CCCAGTTACTACAGAGGTGCACAAGGTGTTATCCTAGGTAAGTAGAGCTTTGCATGCTATTTTGAATAAGTTTGTGGTTTTCTCATGCGTTGGAGTTACACAAACTCATATAACCTTTCTATAATACCTAGTTGATATTAAGAATCATTGTGTCTGTGTTGAACAACTCGTACATTAAAGGATCTTGAATTTGGTGTCTGACCTCTTTCTTATGTAGTCAGTCTCACTGGCCTGAGAACCACTGATTTTTGCATGAGATTAAAAGCTACTGCTATTTGAAGGGATAGCTTGGAGCTGTCCCTGTGCTGCCAGGAATTTGCCTTTTATTTATTACTTCTGTTTTTTGCCTGTGCTTACTAAGCCCAGAGTAAAAAAAAAAAAAATTTTCTCTTCTCCTCAGTGTATTCTTTCTGTATCAGTATGTATACAGCTTTCTCTTTTTCTTCTCCCTATTCCTTTTTCTTAATGAAATTAATATGAACACTCTGGAATCTGGCTGGGATTTTTTGCTATTTGTGTCTCCATACTGATGGGATGTTACACAGTCAGAATCACTTAGAAAAGACTAGCTGGGAGCATAAAAAGCATCAATCTGTGTGGGAGAAACCCAAGCCAAAACCCGTAATTGCAACTTCACAGTGAAGTTTCTTTTGCTTTTCTTTTGTATATGGAAATCTGTTAACTAGGCACTGAGCTCTGAAATTCTGCTTCTCCACTGCTAGAAGTGAGGAGCTAACTAAAGTAAGGGTAAGGAAGTAAGTTCAATTTTTTTGGTAAGTTATTGTGTCCAATTAAATTGTTTAACTTGGAATAACCTCTGTCATGAGACTTCCTGGTAGGTTTTGTTTTGTATGTACTGTTTCCCAAGTCTGAGTTGCGTTATCGTCCTTATGTAGGAAGATGCTGTCAAGGCATGTCTTGTCAAGTCACTTAATTGCTGGCACTGGACCTGCCACTTACTGTTGAAAGCTGTAAGCAAGCACTGTTTGGGAGCTAGAAAGTTCTGCTGTTGAGATTTGCGCTGTCATTTTATTTAATAATCTTCTCTCGACTAGTTCTTTGTTAAACGACTTCCTAAAAATAAGGTTGTTCATGCAAGCCAAGCTATAGATTTGATTGAAACCAACTGTTTATGCCTGTCTGCACATGGGATGTGAGAATGAAGGAAAAAATACTTTCATAGCTTGAAATGGTAGCTATTAGATAGTCACTGGCTAGTGGATTTTAGGTTTAACAAGGTCTGCTTTTTGTCTGCCCTTTCTGCTCCTAGCATGGGTTATTACTTATATCCCACACAAATGCTAAATAGCTTGAAATACTAAAATGCTGAAAATTCAGTAGTTCACTGGTATTTTTGAGGATTTGGTGATCGGTTTACTTTTTTAGCTAAATCAGTAGCATAGCAGTGGTGTTATACGAGTCTCATTATCACTAATTAACTCAGTGCAGAAGGTCATGCCATCCCCTTTGCATATCTTCTGTGCAGTGATGTTAGTAAGTGTCCTACATCAGGGGTCTGCAAGTGTAGAATTCTTTGGAGAATGATAGTCTCTAGCCTGTAAGCTAGGATGTCTCAACATAAATTAGTCTGAGAACAGTAGATGGCTGAATCTTAGAGTTGCTGTGCATTAGTATCATCAGTGATTTGAACTGGTGGATATTCAACCTTTTTTCCACCTGTTGTCTTGCTGTAGTAAGTAAATTGGAATCCTTGGGACTCCTTCAGTTTTCTAATTCAAGGAGCCATAATTTTTGCTCCTTTTGTAACATAAACTGTATTTCTTGGAAAAATATTGCGGAAATAATATTGCTAATATCTTTCAGTTTATGATGTCACCAGAAGAGATACTTTTGTCAAGCTGGATAACTGGTTAAATGAACTGGAAACATACTGCACAAGGAATGACATAGTGAAAATGCTAGTTGGAAACAAGATTGATAAGGTAAACTGAATTCAGCTGCAGTAAGTAATCTGTTGGTGTATTTTGTTAATAATGCGTATTAATGCTATGTCTTATAGGAAAACCGTGAAGTTGACAGAAATGAAGGTCTCAAATTTGCAAGAAAACATTCCATGTTGTTCATAGGTATGCTACAGATATTTGCAGAGATCTTACTTGATTTTTTTTACATAATGAAAATTGCTGCTTCTGTAGGACTGATAGTCTTTATACGTACAATCCAATTAATGATATTTCTCAGCTGCAGTAGGTACAAAGATAATAGGTATTCCCATCTTTTTTTAAAATTGTCCCTAAATATGTCCAGATATCTATTCTAACTGTGGATGAGTATACTGAAATGCATAAGGATTAAGGGTGGAATACAGGCTCTATTGTAGTCTGACAAAACTTGTTTTAGGTTTGGGGTTTTATCTGATTTCTTTACCCAGCCTACTTGCTAAATTAATAACAGAAACAAAACGAAAGAGGGAAAACTGGTACTAGTGGCCAGCTTTCAGTATAGCAGAAGAGCTGGTACTTGACAGGAATCTGTATTAGAACTGGGACGTAAAAATAGGTAGGAATATAATTAACTTATAAATGGTGGGATTGAATAATGACATAATCATGACTGGAGCAAATATGTTGGTCTCATCTTGCTGCAAAATGAGGCAGGCAAAGCCTTGTAATGATAAATTAAAGTGGGTGGTGAAGTGATTCTTTATGCATAAGTGTATTACATGTTTCATCAGCAGGGATTACTTTATGGGATGACTCCAATAGCAGTGCAGTTCAGTGACATTTCCTGTACTTGGACTTATGTTCCCATCTCTGACTAATGATGTATCTTTTGTCTAGTACCTTGCTGTGTTTCTTTTTGGCTACAGTGTCAGATGTGGAAATAGAAGTTCAAAGTTAAGGCGCAAGCTGTTACGTGCATGGAAGATGAAAAGAAACATGAAAATTAAACTATAACTAAATATATATATCTGCATGCTACATATGCTAGGTATCTGCATGGCTGTGTAGAAGAACAGAGCAAGCCCTAGTGGGACTGAACAGTTTCAGATGGTATCTGTTGCTCTCATAATATACCCTGTGAGCAAATTTCTTGGGCTTAGCCGAAGTAAGGCTCCTGAGTGAAATTACCTAGAATGGAGGTTGACCTAGAATCCTACAGTATGGATCCTTGCTTCTCATGGTATGGTGGTACTGCAGTTCTGACTAATGTACAGAACTGAAATACAGAACAGCAACCAGATTTATCAGACATCTTACATTAGTAGAACCCTCCTTTCTTTTTACTGAAGTGCTTTCCACAGAAAAATAAAGCTAAACTGTAGCTGTCTCCCTATATTCTAGTGACGTTCAACTTGGAAACTCTTCTATTAAGAGTCTTTTGAGGTGCTGCCTTATGTGGTGACAGAAATCTGCATAACTCCTAATTTTGGCAGTGCTACGTTATTATAGAATATATTGTAGAAGTTGTAAGTCTAGGTTGTAGGCTGAGACTTAACTGAAAGAGAAGTACTAAACTAGTTACTGGAAGCTATGCTAACACTTGACTTCTTGCATCCCTTCTCCAGAGGCAAGTGCAAAAACATGCGATGGTGTACAGTGTGCCTTTGAAGAACTTGTTGAAAAAATCATTCAGACTCCTGGACTGTGGGAGAGTGAGAGCCAAAACAGAGGTGTAAAGTTATCAAACAAGGAAGAAGGATATGGAGGAGGAGGAGCATGTGGTGGATATTGTTCTATGTTATAAACTTTGGGAAGCTTATTCTTTGCATATTTAAACAGATAGTGACATCTTTCTGTACATAAATTCATTAAATGCTATTTTTAGGGACCTTGCAGTTTGCACATATTTGTTTTGTATCATGGCAGTGAACACTTGTAGGAAAAATGTTTTGCAGCTTTCCCAGTTTGAAAATGTTATCGTAAGCATGCCCAATTTGCAATCTTCAGGTTTTTATAAGTAGCATAAATAATGTGCAAGAACGAATGCACTAAAAATTTTACGACTGTATACATTCATCATGTAACTATTCTAAACAAATCCGTCTAACAAACACATTACTGCATTGTCTGCTCTCTGTCTTATTTTTAAATACTCTTGAAATTAGAGAACTATATAGTGTGCACAGATCTTGAAAACAGTGTGAGCTATAAATGTTACATTTCATTTCTTCTAGTAAATGCTTTTTTATGGTATTGAAAACAGCAAGATTATACAGTTCTTAGACAAATCTGCTAAATTTTTGTGTTTCAGCAGAGCTGTCTAAAATACAAATTGACACAGGCCATAGTTGGTATCTTGAAGCACCTTCTTGAAGAGATGCTTTGAAAGCTTCCTTTGCAAAGCTGGGTGATGCCCTTTTTTCTTTTTAATCATCACTTCAGTTGATGGCTTAACTGGAGTTTTAATCCTGTGATATTTATACACTAAATTTGTGGTACTCTTGCACTCTAGGTTTTTATGATGCGGTCTGCTCTAGACTTGCTGTAGAAAGTCTTCATTTTTGGCAAGGGGTCTGAATGACATTTGCCACACTTCAGTACGGATGCCTAATTTTCCTAAATGTTTGTAATAACTTTCTCTCAAACTGTAGCTCACTGTGGCTGTGAAGATCTCTATCACATGTCTGCTTTGTGTGGCTACTTGTTCAGAAATAAAACTTTCTGTCACAGACACTAAATGGGAAGCTATAGGGCTTCTTGATCTCTGTATGGAAAAATACTATTGCAATGAGTATTCACTTGAATTTACTGTATCAAAGCCAATGGTTTGTTTCAGAAGACTTGTATAGACTAATAAATTTTTTTCCACAGTATTCAACTTTTCTAACCTCTTACTATTGTAGAGTTGTATATTTTCTAGCACGTACAGTTTAAACAAGGTCACTTCTTACAAATTATTTCTGATTTCTGAAGGACAAGACAAGGATGCTGTGTTGTTGTGGTGTTTTTTTTAAATAATCACTACAGTGCAATTGGTAACTAAACTATTGGGCAGTTTCTTGTAAATATAGTGATGACAGTACCCTTTATTGCTGCAAGGTTTTGTGTAAATGTCAGCATACATGATCTGTATTTTGCAGCAGGTCTTGGCTGCCTCTGTTAAAATACACTTTATTCTTCACACAGAAACTTTGTTTTCTATTCTGTTTTACACTTGCTAGAAAACAATACCAAAATTTGAATACTTAACCATGCTAGTTTTTACCAAATATTGTATCTATAGTATTGTTAATGTAGTAGGATAATTTAAATATGTAAATGTAATTAATATTAAATATACATACATATTGTATTAAAATGTTAGATTTGTATTACTGTTTCATGCAGAATATGTGGGCTGAGCAAATCTTGTTTGTTAGCATTGAGATCAAAGGATTTTCCTGGTTTTTGTAGGCTAGCAGCAGAGGAAACTTATAGAAGCATTAAAACTGAATAACAATTATTTTAGTATTATTTCAGTAATATTGGGCAAGTATCGTAATGCTGGCAGATGCCTGTAATTTATTTCCATACCTGTTTTCCCCCTAGTCTGGGTGCATCCCTGTGTTGAGAAGAGACTGACTTTTTAGTTTCTCACGAAAGGTCCTTTTATCACAGGACCTGGATTCATGTTTCATTCTGCCTTTGCCAGATCTGACAGCTCTTGTCAAAGGGAGGAACTGCAGAGTACTCTGAATAGTGGGTATTGTTCTGCAAAAGAATCAAGTT
>NW_009228453.1:16082-18499 GCF_000690835.1 Fulmarus glacialis
CTTTCCCTGCAAAATTTTTCTGGAGAGAGGACTATTCTGAAACAGCATATTTAGTGAGACTGGGAGCAGTTAAACAGCTTGCTTTTTTTAATTAAAAAAAGCAGATGTTTTCTAATAGAAGAGCTAGTTGCAAGTCAATCTTCTTCATCTTTTAAGCACGTTTGGTTATGTCCCTGAGGAATGGCTTTTCCTAGAGTCTCACCACCTTTCCTCATTGCTCTGTCAGGAAGCTATGGAGGGGTGGGTTCCTGTACTTCCAGTATTTGTTAGAGCAAATTTAGCATCAGTTACTCTTACTCTGCTACTTCTTTTTTTTTTTTTTTTTTTTCTTAGCATCGGTTACTCTTAGTCTGCTACTTCTTTTTTTTTTTTTTTTTCCTAATCCTTCCTCTTTTTTTTTTTTTGGGCGGTGGGGGGAAGCTGCCATCTTTCAAATAAGACTGTTCCCGTACTTTCAAAGTTGCTTTTCCTCTTTGCAGGTCAGAATTGTGTCACCATTATCTCCAAGTGCACTTTCATTGTTGTAGCTGTAATGCAAGCATGTCTGAAACTATTGCAAGCTGTATCATAACCTCTGTTTAATACTGATTTAAGCCTATGTCTTTGTGGAGTATTGAGTATTGCAGTCAGAGAAGTATGTGCAAGAGATCCTTCAGTCTACCTCAGTAGGTAGCTGAGGGATAATGGAGATAGCTGCTGTTTGCTCTTCATCAAGTAATGAGAATGTGTCCGTTTCCATGGCGGATAGTTTTACAAGAAAATACTAAACCAGAATGAGAACTGAGAAACCTTACATGATCATGAAAGACAGTTAAAAGTGAAGTTGCTAAAAATATTGACTAGCAGTTAAGTACTTGTGGCTAGCAGAGGTTTTCTGTAGTCTTTACACTAGCCTGGAAGAACATGGCACAGCAGTTGCATCTTCTTGAACTTACACTTGAGAATACTACTAAGTCTTGTTATGGTTTTGCCTTGGATTTCTTCCACTGTTTTAAAAAGGGAAGTGGGACAGGCTTCTGGTGGAGATTTCAAGATGCCATTTTTTTTTTTTATTGCTAGTGGGGCTTTTATTCAAACTACAGCATCACTTTCCCTGTTCTCCTACTGCAATAATGAGATCAACAGCTGGCTCAAAGTAAGTCTTAGAATTAAAACCTGAGTTCAGTAAGTCCCCAAACAATGCCAATGACTCTCTCATCAACCTTGGCAGAACTTCAGGAAACAGTGGTATGGCAACTGCTCTGTATGCTTCGCTTTCTTAGTTCCCTTGTTTACCAGTAGCCTGAAGTTTATATAGTGAACTACAACAATCCTTCTAATCTTGTAATAATTCTATGTTTTGAGGCTGAACTGGATGCGTTTTTTCAAACACTTGCAAAACTTGGGCAGCCTGTGTTGTGATCAGCACAAGTTACTGCTATTTAGCTACGGAGGATTGATAAAAATGTTCAAGGTGCTGCATCCAGCCCATATGTGCTATCTTGTTGAAAGCTCCTGTAGTAGTTTTTAGTGTCTTGCTGTCCATGAAGGTGTCAAGAAGCAACATTAGTATGAGCAGGGCTTTTTCATGTTGCCAGACAAATCGTTGCATGGTTTTCAGAGCTAGTTGAGCCTTCAAGGGCAAAATATAAGGTGTTTTTCTGGTCACTTTCCAACAGCATTAGCTTTTGGGGAAAAAAGAAAGTTTTGTAAGGTTTCCATGTACCTTGCTCTTGAGTACCTGTTGCACCTTAATTAAAAATTGATGAAGGGTTATACAGGCAAAGAACTCGAAGGTGTGTTTCCAGACTAGTGTATGCTTACATTCTGTGGTTCATCTTAATGCAAGAGTAAGAAGTTTTGTCCTTGTCCTTGTGCCAGAGTAACATCTGGTCCTTTCTGTTGGAGTTTAAATGGTCATGGTGGTTAGCTACTGAAGACTTTTTTTTCTCATGCTACTAGTTTCTGTAGCATCTATGCACACTTTACATACAATGATAGCAAAATGCCTAGTGAAGTTCTGGAACTCTTGGGCTCTAGTTCTTTATTTCAGAAGCTTAAAAACCCAGAAGAAGCCATAAAATAGAGGTGTCAAGTCATGATTGGAAGGAAACTTTTGTAGTGTTTTCTGTGTATGGTCGGCTCTGGATTTACTTGGTTCTGGGAACAAGTCTTCTGGTTGGATCCTTTTGACAGGAGTGCTTGGTTCCCAGTTCTTAATGCTTGTTAGGCTGGACTTTCTGATCTGAGGAGTGTGGCTATCAAGATGTTCATGACAGCATGAAACTTGTTCTTTAACATAGCTAGATCTGGAGCTTCTCATTACTACTTAGGATTAGGAGCAAAGCTGTAAACTGGGATTCAGGGAAGAGCAGTAGCAGCTGCCCAAACTGTGAAGGCAGTTTTAATAATATATAATACATTTAATGTATAATAAA
>NW_009228454.1:0-1988 GCF_000690835.1 Fulmarus glacialis
GGGGGGGATGTGGGGGGAACTGATCGTTCTGCCTCCCTAGAAACGTTGTTTCCCCCCAACACGCACCCACACGAACCCCAAATCGCTCTATGAACCGTCACAATGGTGACTTTTGTACCTCGCCTAGAGAAACCAGAGTCCTGCTGGTTTGAGGTATGTAACTTAACACACGTTAGTAATTGCGTCAGTTCGCAATTATAGCATCAGAGTGGCTATTGCAAAATATATTAGATGCAAAGTACGGCGGGGTAAAATGGCCCCCCTTCCCTGTGCTGAAACTTCTCGGTGTTACTCCAGCCCCTGCCTGAGAAACAGCTTCGCTACCGTAAACCTTGTCCAGATAAAATGAAAAAGCCAGTAAAGGGTCCGGCTCTCGGAGCGGCACGTCACGGCCGCGCATGGGAGCGAGCGGGAAGCCCATGGAAATTGTTTTTATCGGCAGGTAATAGCGTGGGAAAACCGGATGACCTGCGCTGCGTGGAAACGTGCTAAAATGCCCTTTTTCTTTTTTTTTTTTTTTTTTTTTTTTTTTCCCCAGCAAAGCAAGAAGGAGTTTTTGAAAATATAAAGTGTTGGAATTGACATCTAGTCCAGTGCTTGCACATTTATTAATTCTGCCGTGGTGGGAGGAAAGGGAAAAACGTGTAATTAGGCAAGAGCAGGTGAAAGATTCCAGACGATGAAATACAACAGGCTAAACGGGATAATGTATTCACCATTAAAGGACTGACATTTATTACCAAAAGGAGACCCGTTATGTTTGAATATGAAAAGCAGCAGATATTAGGCTATGTAAATTACCTCCTTCACATTACTTGCATCTGATTTAAAGTACAATTTTTTTATTAACCAAGGGATTGGTGTTTCAGAGGAAAAGCCATACCTGGTAAAATACCACCAAGCAAATGATGCACCTTTAACACGCTCCAAAGACACGATCCCCAAAGCAATAGACCACAGTAAAAAGTGAGGAAAGAGGGTTTGAAATCAGTGAAGCCAAAAGGGTCTTCTGACGTATTTGTAGTGTCACAAGATCAGGGTGGGTAATTCATCTCACAAACACACACATGTCTTTCCCGTACAAATTCCACGCCTTAAAATAGATTTCAGCTTGTTCCTTTCAACTGATCTATTATTAACGTTAATGAAGTTTCAGAGGTATAGGCTGCAAAATGAATGAAGAGCACTGGGTTGGATTTCGAATATCTGAAGTACTGGTAAAATACTACTGTGCAAATATGTATACGAATCTCCCCGTGGTTAAGTAAGAAAAAGAAAATCTTCTTTCTTAAAATATAACAGCAAATTAAAAGGAAAATTTTAAAAAGAGATAACCAAGCTCTCAGTCTCTGTTGCCTTTGAGCTCCCGTTAAAGTGTTATTCTGATTAGAGCCCAAATATTCTTTCAGATATTTGGACAAAGGCAACAGCAACGCAAATCAAATCTTCACAGCAGAACCGGCCAAACAGTTTAAGGAACATCCATTTCATTGTACTTTCTTTCTTTTTTTTTTTTCTTTTCTTTTGACACACCTGACATACCACGGAGTCCACTCTGAAGCAGATTAAGAACAAAAGCGTGCCCTCTCCGTCTTAAATCAATCAATCAATAAAGCAAGGACCCGCTTTCCGTATCACATCCCATAAGGTCTGTAAAGATTACCTGAACGAGCGAGCTAAAGACCCCGTACAAAGAACTGCGCCCGTGTTTACAAACAGCAGAGGCAGCGGGCGCTTGCTTTGCAGATGGAGGGAGGAAAGCCCTTGGTGGCTGATTAATAAAAAGGAGGACGCGTCAAAACCTTGTCAACCGGAGGAATGCAATCTCTTCAGAAGCGTTTAGCCAGGCAGGCAGGCAGCTGGCTGCAGGCAGGGTGGTGCTGCTGGGGCAGGGGCATCCCACACCGCGCACGCACACCCACACACCCCCTCACACGCTTTCCCCTCCGTCCCCGCGGGTGGTGGGGGGTGGGGGGGTGGAAGGCAGC
>NW_009228455.1:0-8809 GCF_000690835.1 Fulmarus glacialis
GGAGCGAGCGGGAGGAGCGTCCCCCGGGTCGCGGCAGACGCCGCTCTCCCTTGCGCGCCGAGTTCCCCTGACCTGGAACGCTTCTGAGGTGCCGAGGGCGGAGATCGCCCCTAAGCCCAGAGTCGGGCTGGCACTTGCGATTTGCTGACCGAAGCCATGTAAGCACACAGATGTGTCACAGACGAGCAGCATCACACAGTCCCCCTCGTAACTCAATTACAATTTATTCCTCGCTAATTCCAGTGTCTCTGAAAATCCTTCAGGACATATCCCAAAAGCAGATATGCTGACTGACAGATTACTGACATAGGAATATTACTCTCTTAATGTAGAAACAAAGCACCAATAGGTTCCTACAGAGCCACATAAAGTATCCCTTTTTAAAAAGAAATTTGTATATGTGAGAAAGTAATATATCACATTTTTAAGAGAGACAATAAAATATTTTCTATTGTATTAAAAATAAGAAACTGTTTTCAAAATTCCAAGTAAAAGTTTTAGGTACAGCTTTTAGATGTGTCCTTTTCATGCTGTTTGGGAATTCGTATGTCCCTACTTTCCCAGGGACATGACCATCAGTTTCCTGGACGTGACACAAAAGGTCCTACTGCTTCAGCTACATTGGCGTTGGTGAATCCTCTGCAGGGCCATGCTTAGGACAAAACCACAGCACCGAGTTCATCTTAAATGTTTAAGTAGTAGTGCTGTCCCTCTTGAGTAGAGAGTGGGTAGCTGCAGACTCACCCAGAATTCTTTATTCAAAGCTCTAATTCTTCATTTAAAGTGTTTGAAGTTACAGCCTGCAGGAATGTGTAAACCACCTGCCCACCAGGAGCTCTGGGGAGGGAAGGGAGATTGTGGTGGTTTCTACCCTATATCCTGTTAAATCTGGGACCACTGACAGATTTGCTGTGGAGCTCAGGAGGTAGGCTGGCTACCAAAGAGGTTAGGGCCCTTCCTAATTCCCGCCCTCTGAATTCTTTCAGCAATTGCTTAGTATAAGTTAATACTTATTCTTGGAGTTCAGACACTGAAACTGAGACCAGAAGCAAGCTCCTTTAGAGCTGAAAGGCTCTAAAGCCTGTTTCATTCCCATTTCACAGTTAAACCATGATCTTCTCTTTCATCTTGCTATGGGAAGAGCAAATTTCTGTTCCATGCTGCCCTGTGTGCTTCTGCACTGGATAAGGTCATCTGATCACAAACAAGCACGGCCACCTGAAGTCACATTAAGTGACTCTGAAGAGGATTTTCCCTTTGTGTTTTGTAACTCTGCTGTTTTGGAACAGAAGAGATCATATTGTCATTAAAGAAACATAATAATAAACAACCTTTGCAGATCATTATTCCAGCATAGCAATACCATCAGGTATTTTGCCTCTTATCTCCCCCTACACCATACTCATACTATAGATAAAATCTGCTCTTTGATCTCACCTCACAATTTATTTCCTCTCAATCCTCTCTTCCCTATAGACATAGGGGACTATTAGGAAGATGGAGTTGTTTCAGGGACAATGGAGGAAAACCATCTGATGCTGATGAAGCTGCTAATTTTATCAGTAATGCCTTTCCAACACTATAGCCTTATAATAATGTAAGTGGCTCGGGGGGACATCAGCACAAGGGTGCTCAAAATCTCCACTGGGGTAAGAACATTTATTTTATTACAAAAATTTCAAAGCAACAAAACTCTTGTAGACATTTTGCAGCATGATTTACAAGAATCAGCAGATACTACTGTGCAAGGTAGACTCTAGGGCATACACAACTAGTGCACATTCAGCAAATACGGTATTTCTGAGGCAGAGGACAAAGTGGACACATCTGTGCTTATTTCAGTGGTGTGACATCACATCAGGCTCTCAAGTTGCACAACTCCACTGTAGCTTACTTTAAACTGCACTCATGTTTTCAAGTGCTGGAAAGGAGCATGGCAAACTCATAATGGAGGGGAAAGTCGAGCACTGCACATGCCTAAAGAATAATTTAGGAGAAAAACAGCACAAAACTAGGCAATGCTCCCACATGGTGGTCGAGGAAAGCAGCTCAAGTCAGTTGGTTCTGAATGGTGACAAAAGGCAGTCAGGCAAAATTCTGGAGATGTAGTCATTTCACATATATCTTTAACAGCAGAGTAATCAGTTGGTGCACAGACCTAGTGTAAGCTTATGCGGGCTGTAAGAACGGTAGGGTGGGGATGTAAGAGCAGTATCTCACAGAACGCTCCCAGAGCAAACATGTCACCAAAACTTAGCCTAGAAAAAAGCAAAAAGGAAATCTATTGATTTTAACCTGATCTTCAAATACATACAAGTGTCTTAACTTAGCACTGGCTAATTGGGCTTCAGTGTTTTTGTAAACTGCAAGTCAGACTGCACGCATCAGGGGGAAGACCTAAAATGACAGAACACATGCAGACACCTCCAATGATTATCAGTCACTAAAATGGTGGAAGCACTATATGTTGTGGCTGGATTTAGACATCCCATGCAGCAATGAATGGATTCACACAAACAGAATGTAAAGAGGTCTGAAAGTGAGCCAAGCTACCAGGAGAAAGAAAGCAGGAAAGAGCAGAGAGCTGAACAGTTAAGATCTGAGGCAAGTCTTGACAAGGGACATCCTGCAAAATCAAGGCAACTAGAAGGGAGGACAGTGTAACAGAGTAAGCTTGTATCTACCTCCTGAGACAGGAGAATAGCTGCTTTTCATGTGTTGTGCTTACATGAATTCAGCTAAGTTCAATTGCGCTGTTGAAGAATCTAACAGGTCATGTGCCTTTTGGTGCAATAGTTCCTTTAAGGCTGCTCAGTCATGACTGCTAATTTACAGATTGAAAAAAAACTGAATTACAACATTAGCTTTTTGTGGACACAAAAATGGAAAAGGACATCTGAGGACTAACATGCAGATCAACAGGGTAAGGCAGATTATGTTCATTAGCATTCTCCCAAACTTCTACGGTGCTTATCAAAGACAGGAGAATTTGTTTCCATGAATTTCTTTTTCTTTTTTCTTTCCTAGCTGAAAACATGGCCTGGGCAGGTAGCCAAGAACTCCAGCCAGTATTTGGGATTTAAGCTATCTAGTAGCCAGCCATGAGTGCAGTGGCTCTGGCTAAACTGTTTGTCACCTGGAAATAACATGCAAAATGCCACTGGACATGCACAGATAAACTCTCTAGCATTTGCTCACCAGCTTTGACACTGTGGTGTACACGTTCCTAATGTGTTGCACTGACTGTAAAGATCAACTGCAACTGCAGAACAAGTCACATTATCTGAAAAATTCTAGCACAGTAAGAGCATTCACAAAAGCTCATTTCAGTACAATTAGGTTGCTTATCTTAGCCTAGCCAGGAGGCAATTTAGAGAATTAAGAATTCAACTCTAGGATGGATTCCTGTTCAAAACCACCTCTCCTCTCTATACTGGGGCAGTTATAAAGACAGCCTTTGCAACCCTTTTCTCTGCAACTTCCACTGCTCTAGGAAGAACAAGGATGCATCACTATCAGTATGTGTGCTATGTTAATGCCTTTACTTTCCATCCAAGGAATTCTAATCCTAAAGACAGAACCCTGGAGCTAGAGAAATGAGAAGTCAGTCACTTTTAAGTTAACCTTTTAGTCAGGGTTAGAGAAAGTCAAAATGCTTCACTTCATTATTTCAACATTTTTTTAAAGAGGTATCACAATGTTTCATGTTTGCACCGCTGGATTTATGTATATATATATATATTTTGCTATTGCTATTAAATGTTTCAGCTTTTTACATACCAAAGTAGTAAAGAGGCTGAAATTTAGGACTTGGGTATTCTCATGTTGTGGAAATATTTTTTTGGCAATTTCTACATCTAAGAACTCTCTCAAAAAGGTAACAGCCTTCTTAAAATCTTGTTCGTATCTAGCTTTCTCAATTAAGAAGGCATCTCCCCACAGTATTTAATTATTTGATTTCAGAATCCCTTCCTTTTTCACTGTGCCCCCTTTTTCTGGCACATTTTTCATGTTTGTTTTCACAGTATATTTCCAACAGAAAATCTATATCCTAGTGCAGATTTGCCCCCACACCAAGTGATTTCACTGTGAACACAGCAAACTTTAATGATAAAATAAAAATGCCAGCATTTGATTTACACTCATGCTTGCAACACAGATAGCAAACACTAGTACAAGTCTACCACTCTTAGAAATATTTTCCCATGAAAGACTATGCCTTTGAAGACAAAGTAATCTCTAGCTTCTAAAGGTAAGCTGTATCTAAAAGAATCACAGCTGCATTCGATTTTTCCATTCACTACAATCTCTACTCAGTTATATCCAGTATCTTTTTGCATCTTTTCCTCAGTAGTCACTATGTCCTGAAAGCCCTAAATGCTCAGATTCACTTAGAGCTCACGGAAGGTAAGATGCACAGAAGTGAATAAACATGCAAACACACCTACATAGTCCACCCTTTTTTCTTCCCCACTCCCAAGAAATATTTGGCAGTGCTGACAACTGACTTCAAATCCAAAATTACTTCTTTACAATGGCCCCTGATACATCTCTTGTCCACACCTATTCTCTATTGTCTCTCTCATGAAACCATGGAAACAGTGGCAATAACTTATTCTTCAGGGGTTTTTTTTTTTTCCTCACCAAAATATATTTTCAACCCTACCAAATTTCAGTGGTAGGAAAGGAGACCCCATCAGCTGCCAGGTATTAAACGTTTCGAAGGTGTATCACAACATACACACAAGTTGCTGCATCTAACTTCACTTACAAGGTACGAGACAAATCATGAACGTGCTTTCAAATGCAGTGAATATTCATTGTCAGTATTCATCCCAGAAATATCACTACTTACAGAAATTACCACTACTTACACTTGGTGCCCGTGGACCTCAGACAAGTGATCCTGCTTCTGTATATTCTGCCTAATCATGCGGGATTTTTGGCAGTGCTTTGTTTTATTGTGAAGGATCCAAGGCTAGTTTATGCATTGCTCCCAACAAGATTTTTTTTTTAACTTGTCTTAGCTTAACTAAAATTGTATTATGTTGCTTTCAGTAGCTATAGCTTTTGGTTTGCTTAGCAGGATAGCCAAAGAAATTGTAACAGTCTTTAAAAACCAGATGTTTTATGGGAACAACTACTTGGACAAAGTTTTTAAGTAAGAAATACCAAACAATTTCAACTTTCTCATTTAATTTTGACATGCTAGAAGTAGTTTATTTTAGTAATGGTAAACACGACTTATTTTAAATGTAACAAACATAACACAAAAACGATGAAGCCGAATAAAAATATAGGATGAAGTAACATGATTCAACATTATTGGGAAAAAACTTCTGCTCTACAGGTGTTTTGAATTTCAATTTTTCATTCGGAATTGGAATGAACACAACAGCCATTTGAATCCAATCAATGGCTCTTTTAGGCCCATAATCAACAGTGCCATTATGTAGCCCATGCTCTTTACAAGTAAGAGGAAGAGTGAAAGTTAGGAAAACATTTACAGAGAAGAAAAACAAGAAACATCAATCATAACCGCTATTAAAACCATTGGGCTTTAATTATAATCTTGTTAGATTAAAATCTGAGCACTAAATCCCAATACCAGTGCATTAGATCATTACTAAATTCATCTGCAGAGCTCAAAAAACATCTGTTGCTACTCAAAGATTGTGAAAGCTTTTACCTATAAATAAAGCACGGAGCAGTATCTTTCAATTCCTTCTCCTAGCCAGAACAAAGGCACAAAGAATAGAGAAGTATGCCTTATTGTAACTAGATAAAAAAAAAAATACTAGATTTAACAGTTGATACACATTTCCAATTTCATTTAATTTGTAAGGCAAGTTTTATGTAAGTATTGGAAATATGACTATTTCAGACAGCAATTATATCTACAAAAAGATGAAATCCAAGAAAACATTTTATAAACAGAATGTAAAGCACCGGGCCTGATTCAGTGTATTGAAATTAGAGACTATTACAATTTTTTCTATATTGCACAAAAAGCATTACCTGGGGCCAGTTTCTTTTTGCCTACTGCTTAATGCTTTGTGCATACAAAATGCATTTGGAACATTTATTTGCAAACACAAATAGGCATTTGCACACAAATTATATGATCCCATGCATGGTAATAGCTGTGCTGTTCTCCATTAGCCGTACTGATAAGGGGGTTTAGTTACCTTAGGCCCCAGTCACTTGGCTATAATTTTCACCCAGTGGGGAATTTAACAGAAAAATAATATGACATTCAGACTGATTTGAATTAGGGAAAGTTAAAACTGCAGAACAAGGTTAAGAAAGTATGGGTCACCACTCTGTTCAGCACACCTAAAACAGCATGCCTATAACATTGGAAACTGGTTATCACTTGGGTTTCTATATTCTCAAGTATCAGGGGGTATTTGATAATATAAATGGGCAGAGAAGGCAAAAAGAAATCTTCCACTGTGTTGTGCATCTATGCAAACAATGGAAAATGAGATATAGAAATTATACACTTAAAAGATGGGTCCCTTCTGCAGTAATGAGACTTCACCCCAGGCAGACTGAAACCTAGGAAGCATAAGGACCAGAGATCAGAATGGAGCATATGGAAAAATCCCATCTAAGGCTGCCATCTTGCCCCACAGCAGGTTACATTGGCAGAATTCTGACCTATTTACCAGAAGTAAGGATTTATCATTCACTGATTGTAACACAGGGAAGACGCAAGATGACTTGACAATGAAGGACACCACAGGGACTATTTAAAGTGTCTAATGAGTTGTTAACATCCATTTGGCACTTTGTATTATGCAACCGATTGCTGATCACTGTTAATTTAAAAAGATACTGAGAGTTAGAAAGATTCTGCAAGAGATGATTTTACATTCTGCAGAGAATCCTGCCAAGCAACACAGCCAAATAAAACTGAAAGTGAGTCTCATGTCATTGAGACCCGCTTCCTGCTTTTACAGACTGTTCAAAACCAGTCTAAACCAGAAGGATCTGCGGAACATCTGCACATGCCACTGTCACAGACCGCAAAACACTAAGTGCAATGAACTTAAAACCTGGAGTACAAATTGAAAAACAAACAGACTATTACACAGGAAAACTACAGGAGTGAGAACATTGCCAGTGATAGTTTTCTGCAATCAGAAAACTTGTTATGGGACTGTCTATAACATGTACAGGGCAAAGGGCAAAAGAGCCAATCATCCTACTACATGGCTTAGCTTGGAGCACATGAATGGTATACTCCAGCCTGATACCTGAGAGCACTTAATGTAATGAAAGCATCCTGTCTGAACACCAGGAGTGACAAATTTACAATGCTTCAAGAGACAGGAAAAAGCCCTAATGCTCAGTTAAAACTAAAATATTCCTCTCCAAAGTGAAATGAGAAGATCCCGTAGTTCAGTATACAAATGGTAAGACCATGTGTTGTGGTTTAGCCCAGTAGGCAGCCAAACACCACACAGCTGCTCGCTCACTCCCCCCTCTCTCCTCCCCACAATGGGATGGGGAGAACTGAAAAATAAAAAAAAGTAAAATTTGTGGATTGAGATAAAGAGAGTTTAATAAAACAGAAAAGGAAGGGAAAATAATAATAATTTTTAGTGACGATAGAATATACAAAATGAGTGATGCACAACACAATTGCTCACCACCCGCCGACCAATGCCCAGCCCATCCCTGAGCAGCAATTCCCCCCCCCAACCAACTTCTCCAGTTTATATACTGAGCATGATGTCATATGGTATGGAATACCCCATTGGTCAGCTGGGTCAACTGTGCTGGCTATGCTCCCTCCCAGCTTCTTGTGCACCTGGCAGAGCATGGGAAGCTGAAAAGTCCTTGACTAGCAGACTACTTAGCAACAACTAAACACGTCAGTGTGTTATCAATATTCTTCTCATACCAAATCCAAAACACAGCCCTAGGAAGAAATTAAATGGTTTAGCCCAGTAGGCAGCCAAACACCACACAGCTGCTCGCTCACTCCCCCCTCTCTCCTCCCCACAATGGGATGGGGAGAACTGAAAAATAAAAAAAAGTAAAATTTGTGGATTGAGATAAAGAGAGTTTAATAAAACAGAAAAGGAAGGGAAAATAATAATAATTTTTAGTGACGATAGAATATACAAAATGAGTGATGCACAACACAATTGCTCACCACCCGCCGACCAATGCCCAGCCCATCCCTGAGCAGCAATTCCCCCCCCCAACCAACTTCTCCAGTTTATATACTGAGCATGATGTCATATGGTATGGAATACCCCATTGGTCAGCTGGGTCAACTGTGCTGGCTATGCTCCCTCCCAGCTTCTTGTGCACCTGGCAGAGCATGGGAAGCTGAAAAATCTTTCACCTTTGTAAACACTACTTAGCAACAACTAAAACATCAGTGTGTTATCAACATTATTCACATACTAAATCCAAAACACAGCACTATACCAGCTACTGGGAAGAAAATTAACTCTAGCCCAGCTGAAACCAGGACACCCAGAAACTGAAGAAAGGAAACCTCAGACTCCTCAGCTCTCGGTGACTGTTGAGCCACTTTGTTTTGCATTCCTTCCAGTGAACATTAAAGCATGCTGGTAGAAACATTTGTAAACAAAATTAAGAATTAAGTTTGGGTTTATTTTCATAGAATCATAGAACAGTTTGGGTTGGAAGGGACCTTTAAATGTGATCTAGTCTGATGCCTCTGCCATGGGCAGACTAGATCAGGTTGCTCAGAGCCACGTCCAACCTGACCTTGAATGTTTCCAGGGATGGGGCATCTACCACCTCTCTGGGCAACCTGTGCCAG
>NW_009228455.1:9208-9506 GCF_000690835.1 Fulmarus glacialis
GAGGGGTCCAGAGCTGGACGCAGTACTCCAGGTGGGGTCTCACCAGAGCAGAGTAGAGGGGCAGAATTGCCTCCCTCGACTTGCTGGCCATGCTTCTTTTGATGCGGCCCAGGATATGGTTGGCCTTCTGGGCTACTAGCACACGTTGTCGGCTCATCTCCAGCTTTTCATCCACCAGTACCCCCAAGTCCTTCTCGGCAGGGCTGCTCTCAATCCCTTCATCCCCCTGCCTGTATTGATACTGGGGGTTGCCCTGACCCAGGTGCAGGACCTTGCACTTGGCCTTGTTGACCCTCAT
>NW_009228455.1:10627-33126 GCF_000690835.1 Fulmarus glacialis
TCTTCATTCTCCCAGTCCCTGCCTTTGCCGGCGACTTGGGCGGTGTGGCTTGAGCACTTGCCGGTGAAGACTGAGGCAATAAAGTTGTCGAGTACCTCAGCCTTCTCCATATCCTGGGTAACCTGGTCTCCCATTTCCTTCTGGAGAGGGCCGACATTTTCCCTAGTCTTCCTTTTATCCCTGACATAGCTATAGAAGCTTTTCTTGTTGCCCTTGACGTTCCTGGCCAGGTTTAATTCTATCAGGGCTTTAGCTTTCCTAACCTGATCCCTGGCTGCTTGGACAAAATATCTCTCCCAGGCTACCTGTCCTTGCTTCCACCTTCTGAAGCTTCCTTTTTGTCTTGAGTGTGTCCAGGAGCTCCTTGTTCATCCATGCAGGCCTCCTGGCATTTTTGCCTGACTTCCTCTTTGTTGGGATGCATCGCTCCTGAGCTTGGAGGAGGTGAGCCTTGAATATTATCCAGCTTTCTTGGGCCCCTCTTCCCTCCAGGGCTTTATCCCATGGTACTCTACCAAGCAGATCCCTGAAGAGGCCAAAGTCTGCCCTCCTGAAGTCCAGGGTAGTGAGCTTGCTGTGCGCCCTTCTCAGTGCCCTAAGGATCTTGAACTCCACCATTTCATGGTCACTGCAGCCAAAGCTGCCCTTGAGCTTCACGTTCCCCACCAGCCCCTCCTTGTTGGCGAGAACAAGGTCCAGCATAGTACCACAAGGTCCCGCACAGCATTTTGTTTAAAGATATAGTTTCAAGTCACCTGAATACCTGTGCTGGAAACTAGTCTGCGTGGCAGTGTGTTGTGCTGTCTTTGCTCAAAGCAGCTAAAGTCTTGCATACTAAATGTTTTCAACTGTTCACAAATGTGTGATGCAGTAAGAATCATTAAATCATCCCCTGATTTACTACAAACCAGT
Organism: Fulmarus glacialis; assembly: GCF_000690835.1. Lineage (NCBI taxonomy): Eukaryota > Metazoa > Chordata > Aves > Procellariiformes > Procellariidae > Fulmarus > Fulmarus glacialis. The sequence goes on from NW_009228455.1 coordinate 11,540, forward strand.
CTGTTTGCAACTGTTTAAAGATATGTTTGAAAATCATTCAATTTGTAAAAAGCTCCCACTCAGCTGCAGTACTGATTCCATGGGTATATCTTACATTGAAAGTTATTTTGAACTACATGAAAATATATTAGAAAATGTCACATGGAACAAGATATTGATTCTTGTGTAGGATAGCCTTCTTACGGTTTACAGATGTTACACCACATGCTTATACACATCAGATCTCAAAATCGGATGAAATCTAAATTGCTGGGTTGCTTAACAGATTAGTGTGTTACTTTTTAAAAAAATATGAATTCTGAGCTAAAACTAAAGTTGTTTTTGACAGAATAACAGATTTTAGAAATATATGTAAACATCTAGCCAAATATGCCTGTGCATGTATTCACAGTTATTAGCTTTATACTGATGATGTCTGTATATAGCAAGGTGGCAATCCAATTTGAAAACTGTTCTCTTTTGATGTGAAGTACTGCCACTTTGCTACATAAAAGAAAAACCCAGAAAGAGTTCTGAGTTTGAGTAAAAATTTGGCCTCAAAGGACATAATTTCCATCAACTCATTGGGAATTTCATTTTATTACAAGTTGATACTTGTATTACTGTTTCTTCTTGATATCAGGCAGAGCTAAAATATGACTGTAGCCTGGAACAGGGATAACCCATTTTAGAGTTGGATTTTTTTAAAACATGTCAATCTCTCCAAGTTCCTATAAAAAAATTCAACATATACAATCACACAGTCTTAGACCTAAACCCAAAACCCCTCTCCAAAAAAATGTAGGACTAAAAGGTCAGGCTGCATACCACAGGACAAAGTAACCATTTCTGTATCAAATCTTTACCAGTAGCCTTAGCTAGTTTTTCCATTCTTTTCAGATGCAGAAATCTTTCTGTGGGTTCTCATTTTCTTCTCAACATCTTTTAACATGACTGAGAATGGAGATGTTAATATTTTCTACATTTGCATAACCATCCCTACAAAGGGAAATGTAAACATGTTAGCCTATTGGTTGTATCCATGTTATTCACATTATACTGAGTCTAAACTTGTCTTTTAGACACAAGTTTATGGACTTCTTGTAATTGCATCAATATAAAAAAAGTGAAAACTAGCACACTGATATTTTCCTGGATGTGAAGATAGCCTGAAAAATCCTCTCAATCCACAGATTTAGTGGGTTTTTTTGTGCGTGTTTTGTTGCTGCTGTTGTTGTTAAGGCTTCAATTCTGTTTTCTGGCTATTTGGTGATGAAAGCAGGGCCACTCTTTTGGAAATCACTTAAGGAGAAAGCAAACATAAGGAGACAGACAAGAGGAAATTATGAGAAGAGCATTAAAAAATTCTGGGAAAAAATGGTCACACTAGTGTTCTCATTGCAGCCTATAGAAACAGTATCACATCGGAAAAAATGCAGGTTCACAAGCAATGCTTCCTGGACTGTCTAGAAGCCTCTGAAGTAGCAGCTTCTACATGTGTCTTGCATGCTAAAAGATTTGAGAACATGATGAGGTTCACCAGCCTGCAGCTCGCTGCTCTTACATAAGACAATTTAAGTACTTGGGCATCCAGGAATTTGGGTGAAAAACAAAACTTCGGTACATCTGAGTAACCTACTTAAGTGCAGCATGGATGGCTTATGTCAAGCATAAGGTATAGTGCATACAGGGGAAGTAAAGCACATGTGTTGTGTTGCCTAAAGAAGTGACCTCACACTGACTTTCCCTTTTAATTACACCTCACAGGTTAGATATTGTAAGATGTTTGTTGTTCCAGATTGTTCCTGACCACACTGGGAAACCCTTTGTAAAATGAGGGTCACCTACCTACATAAACATGACCACAAAAGTCAAATTCATTTCTCTTCAAGCGAAGTTCAGCACTTTAACCTATCTGCCTAATATCTGTACCATCTGACAGATGCATGTGTATACAGAATCAGCCAAAGTGTCTCAAAACAGTTATTTGTATCCCCCAAACTATGCAACTAAAGTATCTACTTTGGAAATGATCTCCCTTACAGCACTTGTAAACAGACAGTAGATACTATGCATCTTTGATTTGAATTCCTTGTGTTAGCATAATTGAAAAAATCTTCAGTTAAAAGCACCGAAACAAAAAACGAAATTTTCATTTGGAGAAATTATAGGAGGCAACAAAGACAGCAGATTTGATTATATATGATACTACATGGCCAAACACAGAAGTAAAATACTGAATAGGTTCATTGAAATTCCTTTAGCTTTTGAGACCCGTGACTATTAGCCACTGCTTTATTGTGGCTAATAGTCGAAATAAAAATAGCTTGGTACAAAAATAATGTATCCAGAATATTTTAAAATGTTTTTGCACTACACTACTTAGCAATTGACCTAATAACAGAACAATGAGAAATATTGTATTTTAGGTACTTTAATTATAAGAAAGTTAGGGGAAATGCATTAAATCATCAATTTATCTTTTCTACATAAGACAGTAAAAGCATTTGAAAAGCATAGAATTATTATTGGTACTATTTCTTTTCCACAATAAAGCAGTTTATAACTGCTTATATAAAATGTCACATTTTATTAGATTTTGAAAAGGCAGCATCAAAGTATCAGGTCAGCAGTCACTTACTCATCAAGCCACCAAATTTGTCAGGGTTTTTGTACATGCAAAAAGCCACCACTAGATGTCAGCATTAACTGTCTGCAAAATACAAACGAACCGTTTAGTTTCTATTTAGGGATAGATACAAACCCATAAGGTAGCCTGTGAAGTCCAAAGTTCCTTAAAGGAAACGTTTAACCTAAAGATTGATCCTGCAACTTGTTCAGCATCAGGGCTATATGGCTGGCACGGCTCAACTTGCTGAACTAAATTTACAATTACAAAGAAATTCCACATTCATATTCTTAATAACTGAACACTTAATACACATATGATGAATCATTTTATTCAGCTGCAGCTAAGAAAGCCAAGCCCACAGCCTTAAAGAATCTAGTATGTGTACTGCAATCACTACTTATAAGCCTGCTGCTGCTACTGAATTTATCAGAATTTTATCTAAATAACATAAGGAGTAACATATGGACCTAACTGCATTTTAACAGCTTTATAACAGAGTAATTCCTGAAAAATTGAGTTGCATCATTATGGCAGCGGTGAGATACCTGACAAACATGGCTTATTACTCCTAAGATACAAGCATTAACCTTCCCCAAGACTGCCCACAAGCTATTTATCATATGATTTTCTGGTGGCTGATTCATTAAATTTATGCAAAAACAGAAAGCTGCAAGCACTTGAGATTTTTTTGGCAACTGACAAAGTATCTGAGAATTTCTCTCCTGATTCAGTTAAGTGTCTCTATCTGCTTACTTTGCTTACTGCCATGGGGATAAATGCCTTACCAAAATGCCTTTGACCTGTTTTTCTTTCTGAATTCTTGCGCTTATTGGTAGCAGCAGGAAGGTCTGAACACCGAATATGAAAGTCCCCAATGTAGGAACATTGGTATTGGAATCTAGACTTTCACACTGCTCCTCAAAGCAATTTATGAAGTTGATTCACACACGGTAACAAGTTGTTTTGAATTTGCAGTATAGTTAGTAGAACATTTTTTGGACTTAGATTTCAAGACAGATTTCTGTATTTAAGAGGACATAGATTGAAGGGAGCAGTGGTGAATAATTCTGGTATTAAAAGTTAATACTTTTGTCCCAAATAATGTCAGTAGGAGATTCATGTTATTAGTTTGATTGCAGCTAAGGGTAAGAGCAAAGTGTTGCAAATAGCTAGTATGCAAGTCAGAAGGAATTCTATCCTTTGATGTTCCCCTACAGTGTAAACATGGGCAGGCTATTATACTACCCTTTTATCATTTTTCCTATCCTATAGGTGGAGGTGAAACTTGCTTTTCATTTTTAGAGAAAAGTTGGGCATCTGCAGATGAAAAATACTGCATATTATCAGCTGCATTTGTGCATGCAATCAGGAATCAACAGCCTAGAATCTCACTAGTTTTTCAGATGGGTTCTTCCTATGAGATTTTTGCCACCTGTCTTGAAAGTGAACTGACCATGAAATTTGTAGCCTTAACAGCTTCCCTAAGCAGATTATTGTACTGCTGTTTTTTCTATTCTCTCTTGTTCCATTGAAATGGCTATTACAGGCAGTTGGATATTGTGTGAAATAAGTTTCAAGTCCCTTACAGACAGTATCTGAATTTATATAGCACCTGACAACCTTAAACTCTGGGCCTTACCATAGTGTAAGTGCTGGTTGAAAGATTCAAATTTGAAATTAAAAAAAAAAATCTGCAAAAGATCCAGAGGGCGAGTTCTATAGTCCTTGAATCCAAGAACACTTCAAGGTGTACAAAAGCACTGCGCTGGTTTACCTATGTTAGAACAGTTGGACATATGTAAGCACATAGCAAAACTGTCTGAAGTAAATGGTGCTTCTTTGAACCTCCAAATAATTTCTGCTACCAAGGCCATTACTATAGATACTCAGGAAAGAACAGGGAAGAGACAACAAATCCTTCAAATTACAAATAAAATTACTTCTATCAAGAAGCAAGACAATTCACAGCACAGTTCTGTTAACTTGTCTACCTTGTATATCAAGTCAGAGGTGAATTGCAAACAATAAATGAGAGGCAGACAAGCTATTCACAAACTTAAAAATAAAGGGGTTCAAATCTTCTTTTAATTGTCTGTTAAGTCACCTGGATGATTTTTGCTACAAATAGTTATCAGCAAAAAAAGGATAAATTTCACAGAATCCAGGGTTTTAAATCTAAAATGAGTGTTATGCTTTGAAATAACGTCTTTTCAATAGGTAATTTTTACTAAGTTAAACAAGCACAAAAAAGAAGTTGCTGCAGAGCAGCACATTCCACCAGTACTGCTGATTGCAACCATTACACACACATGATTTGGATTCCCAGACAACCTGAACTTGGCTTTAAATTGACCTTACATCAAGAGTAAAACTTTGGGGTAAGAAAGCCTTATTACTTTTGCATGTTAGTTCAATTAAGTTGACAACTGGAAGCTCTTACATAAATATGACAGCTAATGACCCTCCCTCCAAACAAGCCAAGATTGTTTTAAAAGAGACTGATTCCTGAAGCTATAGCCTTAAACACAAAATAGTGAGACAAGCAAGAAAGCTGTGAATCAGGAACACCAAACACACAAAAAAATTTTACATGTTTTTCCCATGTTTTAAAACTTTGCATATGTTTTTAAATTATCTCATGCCTCCTGTTACAGCCTGTTTGTACATTCACAGAGCAACTATTCAAAAGCAATTTCTCTCCATCTGAAGCCATGCTCCTCACAATATTGACAAGGTCAGCGAGGTCCACAGGAAATCATTTGCTGAGTAAGTGCTAGTCATGCAATTTACAGCTCCTTGGATGAACGGTTTTAATTTACAGCACACTTTTCAAGTTGCCAACCTGCTTTAAGGAAAAACACCTGAATTATTCCCATCAATTTTATTGTATCCTCTCCATAAGTGAGAATGTTATCCAGATTTTTAATGCCAGATACAAATAGGATTGTGTTTTCATGTATCCTGTGAACTAAAATGGAAAGTAGTGCCCACTGTACATAATTACAGCCACTTTTCATTCCTGTCACATGTAATATGAGATGAAGAAATAAGAGATATCAGAGCTCTGAAAGCAGTTCAGGGACATAATTGAAGAGTGATTAATGTTTCTGCACAGAAAGGATCTCCTTAATCATTCGGATACTGATTAGATCATGGCTCTTTAAAAATACTTATAGTAGACGTTGGAACACTGTTCTCTGCCAGTTACCCTGCCCTGTTTCACGGAAGTTTTACATCAACAACTTTAAAAGTTGAAAAAAGAAGGTCAAAGGATATCAAAAAAGTGATTTGTTCTCTTAAGCAAATAAAACATTGTGTGCACAAATACATTCCTGTACAGTGCCTGGAAACACATCACAGAAGGGTTCTCTAATAAAGTGATCATATTATTCATTAACATTTAGAAACTATTCCAGCACACTGCTCTGTGGTATGTTCTCAGCCTGCTTTGCTGCAGTTAAGAAAAAGGTTCAAGGTTCATAGGGGAGGGCTTGTAAGCAGCTCACAAACAATGTGCTTGAAATTCCTTCCTTTTGTAGCAGGAGTGCAAAACTACAGTTGAATAATTAAGCTATTGAACTAGGATTTATGCCGAAAAGACTAATTTGTAAGCTGTGCCCAAAGTGTCTGGGTTTGAAGTGATTTGCATATTTCTTCCTCTGGTATTCTAGGAATGCTATGGGAAACTTGCTACCCCAGGTCTCAGCAGTAGGTTTCTCATGCATACCTTTCCAAACTTGTCGTTGAAAGCATGAAAGCAATGAGTGTGACACGCATCAGCATTATATTCATGTAGCTTATGAATACAGGTATTCATGAAACAGGAAGTTAACCTGAAATTTCTTATAATGTACAATGAGATTCTGTTTATCTAGGTTACATTAAAAATTAATCCTAATGATTTATGCAAAAGCATAAGGGCTCTGATAAACATAAGTAATGAAAGCCAGCCAAATGTTTATTTGCCAAGATAAAAAGCAGACCTTATATCTGTGAAATAGGAAATAGTGATGACACCACACAGAATGCAGGGCAGCCCTGGCCATTCCCCTGCACACACTTGCTATTCAGTACTCTAGTACAAAGCCTGCTCTTGTAGTTGGAACTGAGCAAAAATAGAACTTGACTGTGACACTTCAGTATTCACATTATATTCCTCATTTCATTGCATAACAAATTCATTAATTTGCTTACGGGAAGTCATTAAGCTATCAACTCATACGGAATTACTTTCAAAGGCTAGTCTAAGGAATGCACATAAATTATGGCAGAAGCATTCACTTGGATCAAGTCAATGATATTGAATGGGAAAGCTAATGCAATGCAGTGGCTATTCAGGTTCAGTAAAAGAGACAAGCAAACAAGCTAGGCACTCAAGACACTGTTGGATATAACTAAATTTTTACTGCAGTGTACATCCAGGGTATCTTCTTCCAGGGTTTGATTTTTTTTGCTTTTGACATACTTTTTTACTTCTTGTGTGAGCAATTATGCTTGTATCCCTTACACAGACCAAAGCAGAATCCTTTGGAAGGAGAGTAGAAGACATACTCCCTTGCTAAGGGGCAACCGAGCATGCCTAAGGGAAAGAAGGTTCAGGACACTGCAGGGTGTACAGCTGTATCAAAGAGGCCCTGCAGGCATTCAGTGCTGCCTTACTGCACTGGCCTGCCAAGCACCAGGAGCAGTGAACCTTTCTAGTACCAACGAGTGTGGTGGGGAATGCATGCAGTCATCTTCCGCAAGCCCCTGCGACATGCTGAAAAGAGACCCTGCCATCACCTCTATTCACTATCAACGTTGTGCTGTAACAAACCCTTCTACAATTACAGATCATCAAGAGGGATGGAACTACATACCCTTAACTTCAAAGCACAGCACCTTTAAGTTAGTCCACTTCAGAAAATCATCATAGTAAGCGTTATGCTGTAAATGAGTTTATAACTAAAGTAAATATAGCCCATTAGCTTGTTAAAAATGTGAAAGTTTTTTCCTCTGCATCTAAAACACTGCTTGAACATTTCAATTTTCTTGGTACGATTGGTATTTTTTACTTTAGAATGTCTAGAAAGATACTTTCACAGAGGTTATGAGACCACATTTGCCTGCAGATGACAAAGCCATATAACAGAATCAACTTCTTTGTCGCTCGTACAGTGGTTTACAATTTTTTGTTGGCCTGCATTTTTTTTTAATCAATCAGCAAATTTTTCCACAGGAACAGCTACGTAACCAAACTTTTCAATGGGTAACCCATTGAAAAGAATTTGGGGCCCTAGATAAGAACAGCCATCTCATTTCTTAATAGCAATGTAGCCATATTAAGTCTTCTTCATTTACTCAAAATTCCTGTGCAAATCTGCCATTGCAACAAATATATGTGGTGTCAAATGCAACCTGCTTAACTAGCTGGCTTTTAAACTGTTAAGTTTCATTTTGATATGACAGATGCTCTTGCAATGAGATAGAGCAAAGAATGCTTTCACTTATGACTATAAAGCACCTTCTGATTTCTTTTGCTACTACGCAAATGAAACACTACCAAGCATTAGTAAAAGGGGAAAAAATAAACTCTACAGATGCACACACACAAGAACAATTTTCAGCAGGCCTAAGTGCAAATATGGCAAGTAAAAATAGGAGAACAGTGACATTCCAATTATTAATTCAGAGTGGAAGCATAGCCTAACTTCATGACCAACAGCTACATAAAAAACCAGGCTGTTCTGAAGGAAAAAGTCTAAATACAACATACGTCATTCCACCATCAACTTGGAAAGAAAACATGATTATACAAAAGTTTGAGGAACTTTATTAAAAAGTTATGTAAATTTATATGCTATATAACACAAGAAACTAATCTCTGCAGTCAATCATAACAAGAAAGAGTCCTCAGGGCATACCCAACCAGTGCATTTCTAGATGTTCAAAGCTTTGTCTCTTTGGAAGCAGACACCCTGCATTTAGGGAGGGAAATTTAAAGGTGGTATTTGGATAAATATAACCTTTACAGAAGCCAAAAGCCCATCATATGGTTTGGAAAGAAGCAGTCAAAGATCATTGCTTGAATGGATTTTGTCAGCATCAAGGCAAGAATCCGACAGTACATACCACCAATGCCATCCACTTACAGCACTGCACAAATAAGGTTTCAGAAAATAAAATCTGGAAGAGCCACTTAGTACAAAACTACCAGCCCTCACATGAAACCCACATTTTCTAGGAAGTAACAGGCAAATACATGGCAAAATTAGGACAAAGTAACTGCTTATAAGTCTGTATAAACTCATTTTACATCTGTACTTACCCTTTGATTTAAGGTTGCAGTATTTAGAGTTGGCAAGGCCATGGTATGTTTTTCTGATTTTCATAGTCTTGCCCAAATCCAAGCCATTTTGCCAATGAAGCCTAATGCAAACTGAAAGAAAAACAGAGGTTTTCAGTAGAAGCACTTTTTAAGGTCAATCCTGACAAACCAACATGTTGCAAGGGAAGTGCAAAACTCCTGCACCTGAGGAGGAATAACCCTATGCACCCAAACAGACAGGGGTCCATTCGGATGGAAGGTGGCATGGCAGGGGAAAACCTGGAGGTCCCAGTGGAAAACAAGTTGAATACAAGCCAGAAATGCACCTGTGCAGCAAAAAAGCCAACACCTTGGGCTGCGTTAGGCAGCAGGCTGATGGAGGCAGTTCTTCCCCTACATTCAGCACTGCTGAGACCGCATCTGGACTGCTGTGTACAATTCCGGGCTCCCTGGGTACAAGACAGATATAGACATACCAGAGCAAGACCAGTGAAAGTGATTAAGGGATTGCAGTGTCTTTCATACGAGAGGCTGAACGCACTACGATTGTTCAGCCTGGAGAAGAGAACAATCAGGGAGGATCTCTGTGTGTATAAGTATCTGACGGGAGGGTGTAAAGAGTCCAAGCCAGACTCTTCTCAGTGGTACCCAGTGAAAGGATGAGGCAATAGGCACAAACAGAAATACTAGAAATTGTTTAAACAAAAAATTTTTACTCTAAGGATAATGACACGGTGGACAGGTTGCTCAGAGAGGTTGTAAGTCTCCATCCTCGGGGATATCCAAAATGAGACTGGACGTGGCCCATATCAACCTGCTCTAGGTGATCCTGCTGTGTGCAGGGGGTTGACTAAACAGTCTCCAGAGGTCCTTTTCTCAAACCTCAACTATTCTATGATTCTACAAACAATCAATGAGACTTCACATCATCCATTTCAAAGAGCTCAGGCCAACCTACCTTCTTAACAGGTTTTCACTTGGTCATCTGAGTCTGATTAAAGGAAAGCACCAAATGTACCACTTACAATGAAAGCCAATTTCAGGCTTCCCTTTATATTATATAGCATTGTGTATGATACTGGAAAACATTCGCTGATAATATTGTTAGAGAGCCATGAGCCTTAACTGCAGATCTTTACAGAGTGCCAATGGGAAGCTGAAACACCCTATGTCAACAGGCATGCATTTAAGCAGAGTTAGCATAGACTACGCAATACTGCAGCAAACTAAAAGGAATTGGTGCAGAGAGGCAGGCTATCTCCGTATATTCAAACTTTAGACTTTAAATACTGTTGGTCGTATTCCAGCAGGAACAAGGTATAATGGTTCCTTTGAAATCAAGGGTGAACATCTTCTCCAAAGGAGCCTGACATTTTGCTGTAACCCATTTGTATTGTACTGTTCTGGTGGCCTAAAGTCAAAAAAAATAAATACTCCTTCCAATGCCTGTCAGTAGGTAAGAATCAGAAACATAACCTAGAGTATGGCATTCTCTGCTTCACAGAGCTCTAAATGGACCAGAAGAGGGAATAAGTTATAGTGCTGGAGTTTCATTAGTCAAAGATGTTCAGAGGTGCTGAAATGAATTTCTGCTGTCTGTTCTGTTAGAAGTGCTGGGGCCAAGATTAATTTGCCTAGAACAGCTTCTGCTCGGTGGATATTGCTGTGAGTACAAGTGCCTAAACACATTAACATTCTTTGCCTTACACTATCCATCATATGTTTAGGTCTTCAATCTCGTCAATAAAGAAATTCAAAGTATTTAAATGTTTAAGAACATACAAGTTAATATCACTAAAAGAAAATAACTGCTGTCATTTTCTTGTTTGAAATGCTTTTGTACTGGAAAAAGGTGAGGGGGCAAGACGGTTTCCTCCGCTGCCATTTTTCTCATTGTTTTAGCTTTCAACTAAAATACAGGGAAAATGATACTATATATAGCAAAACCAATAAAATTAGTATATATAAATCAACGTTATAGAATTAGAAGTCTCTTGGATTGTTATTACTTTTATGTAGGTTAAGATAGAAAATTTGAAAATTCTTTGGTTGCAAATATATTCAAGTAAGTTGTGAGCAATACCTTTAATTTTGACACTCTACTCATTATATATCCTGAATGATGCACATATGGGAAAAGTAGGATATGATCATGTGAGTGAATAAAGTTCTTTATATTGACAAAGCCAAAAAAATTAATGCACTTTAGACATCTTTTCTGAGCTGATATTAGCTACTGACTCTGTATGCTGGACCTGGGAATAAAAATACAAGAAACAGAACCTTCCTTGGGGCTCTGGTGATCTAGAACTTCATGGATGCTCCTGCAAATTAAGAACCTCATTTCAAATGACTGGCAGTATTGACCAGGCTGGCAATACTTACTGAGCAGAGGAAAATTAAAACAATTTCATTTATTCAGCATCTAAAGCCTGTTGCGAGCAATGATATGACAGCCACTCAGAGAAGATATTGCAATAATCCTTTACAATAAAACCTGAAAATAAGGTGTAACAGCTCCCTACCCAATATCTTATGGTATTGTAAAGGCTCGACGCTGCCCTATTGAAATCAATGGAGGTTATGCCTATTTGCATCAGCAAAGGATCTGGCTGCAACTACTTAGTGATCAACAGTTCAAGTACATTCTAAAGAACCTGTTAGTTTTGCATTCTCCTGACTTTGAAAACTGTTCAGTTCATGTATAAAAACTTGCATTGTTCTGGAACATGGATCTACTTGCAAGAGGTGACTCATTCTTTTGCTGGGGGACAGCATTAAAAGTAAAGCAAACTCAACTTAAGTTAGAAAGGAAATAACAAATACACTGGCAGACAGGACTAAAAGGCTCACTGGTGTCACACTGTTAAGTCCTAGAAAATTACTCTATCATTCTGCTGCCTGAGCCTAAGATTCTTTCCTTTCTTCTTAATCTCACTTTCTGGCCATTATCCAGCTTACTTGATTCACCTCTCAACTTGTAGCCTCTGTCGATCTTTAGAAAAATAAGCCCTTTAGATTTTTTTTTCCTTTCTTCTTGTTGCCAAGGATTCTGTTTAAAAAGCATGCTTGCTTGACTTTCAGGAATTTGCACCAATATAGAATAGCAATGAGTTACAGCATGTTCAAGCAATGCACACACTTCCAAACACATAAAAGAACTGATGACCAATAATGCAGCAAAGGTATTATGGTGCACATATTGCACCATTTACTTTTTATTTGCAAGAAGGTTTATAAATATTTAGTTGTACTGGTTTAAAACCAACCAAGATCCTCATAAGCCTGACAAATGTTTCAGTATGTGTTATCAAGTACAATATTACAAGCCAGGTGGATATGAAAAGTATGTCTGGAAAATTGACAAATTTTTGCTTAAAAACAGCACTGCGGAGGATTTCAGTAGAAGTAATTTTTCATGCTAATTCCTCACAGTAACTGGGGATGCTGTCAAACATTAACCCTCAAGGTCATGTCTATGTATTTCATATTCCAGAACTTCTCATTAAGCACAAGCATAAATCAGTTTTTCAGTCTTTCGAGGAAAGGGGTTTAAACCAGAAGAAAGGGAGAGAGAAGCAGCTTTCCTTCAATTTTTGCATCACCTAGGACAGCAACCTGTGCCTTCCACAAAGGAGGATGATCCCATGTACCACACTTGGCTAGGGTTTCTTCCCATGTCTTCTCCTGGAACTGTTCTTCCTTGTACAAAAACACCCCACCTGCTCCATATTTTAAATAGAGGCTTCCATGCCATGAGGAAAAATCTGTTGCGAAGTACCAGATGAAGTTTGTTTTTCAATGCACTGTTTCTCCAGTCACTCCAATATGTGAACCATGTCACCCAGGCTAAATTTCACTACCATCTCTGTGGCTTAATGCTCCCTGCTGTCTGGCTTTCAGTCTCTAGATATGTCCAATAGAACATGCTAGGCTCATGGATTTAGGTTAAAGGCAGTGGCAGCTTCCTCGACCTTAAAGCTTCTTCTCATCCTCATTAGCGTAATAGTCCTTTCCCTGGCATCTATCTTTTTGAAATACTGATTAAGAATAATGTTTCTAGTTTATGGCACAATTGAGACACTGACGCTCAAATGGTTTTCTATTGGGTTAGAAGCCGATTAAAAATATAGTTCAGAATAACATTCTAGTGTAAGCAGGAAATTTTTAATGTTAGTTATTTCACTGTCAGGTGTGTATAAACTCCCCACCCCAAGATGACTGTGTAAGTACCTTCCTTTACTGTTCCATCCGAGCACCCACCTTCCTGCTAAGTTTGCCATTTATGGAATCAGAGTCATATACCTCAGTTTGTCTCCCATCATGACATAAACTATGAGGTAGGTACAGTAGAAACAATACTTTTCAGAAGCAATGTATTACTGCACAGATCATTCACAAAACTCTCACCAATTTCCTTTTCGTCTTGGGCAGGGAGAGAAGACCAACACTCTGTCAAAATGGCAGTTGAAAATAAGCAGCTACCAGCAGAATATTCATTGGGCCTGTGGCTCATTCCTTTGCCAGCCCAAGAAATTCTTGGATGGTCAAAAGCAGGGTGCAAGCCAGGTGAATTGCCTTGGCAGCCTGAGATATGGCCCACAGACTATTACATCACTATATTTATGCAAGTGTAATGTTATGCAGGGAGTGCAAACATCTGTGCATAGATAAAGCCTTGTAAAAGCTAACAAGATCTTTCACTTGTTGCTGTACTCAGAGCTTTTGTATTTTTCCATTATCCAAACTATTTACAATACTCCAGATTTCCGTACTAAAGCATATGAAAAGGCTTTTGCTGTCCATTATTCTTAAGGCAATTCAATTTTTCCTTCTAAAATAGCATCTACCAAACTAAAAGTGTTGTGCAAAAAAGTCCAAAAAATACTTTCCTATCCAAAACATATGAACATAAAGTTACTGAATTGTCATATTTCACCTGCTACTTCTATCTTTGAAGATGATTACATTTCGTTCAGAATTTCATTCAGAGTGCTTGATGTCAAATCAAATCTTGCCCAAGAAGAGTTTCACGGAAACAGATTGCTCATGCATAAAGATATACATTACAGGGCATCTCACCCTACCAGAACTTTACATATTTGGTCTAAGTCTCAGGATATTCAACTACATCCAGAAGCAAGTCTTAAGAACTGTTTTATTGAGTGAAATTCATCTTAGTTCTCATTGGGTAGATGACTTGACTTTACCTTAAAAATAAGACAAAACATTTTGAAAAAGGCAAAACAGCTTTGAAGCAACATATTGTGAACAATACAATCTGGTTTTGTTCTGTGCCAACAATCATTCCGGAAAATAGTTTGAGGATAATATGCCCAGCTGTGTATTAAGATAATAATTTGGTATATTGTTCTCAAATGATATTGTGAGTCATGCCTAAAGGCATACTTCATAGAATTGAAGGAGTCAAACACGCAAGCCTCACTAGGTTTTCTAAAGAAAGCAAATGAAGCTGCTAAATTGAGTCAAGATGGACACAAGGTAAAATTCTAATGTAACTTATCACAAAAAAAGAACTACAAATGTCTTATTATTCTTTACTGGGACATTCGTGAGCTACCATTCAAGATTAATCCATGATCAATAGAAAGGTTTTATTGAGACAAGCACTTACAGAAAAGTCACCTTTATCTTTCATGGTGAGAAGGTCAATTGTCTTCAAGTACACCACCACCAGTCACTCATGTTATTAGTCTAAAAATCCCTGAACCTTGTTGCCAAGTACCTCACTTTCAGATACACCTCAGCAAAACACAGCACTCCAACTGTTAAGCAAACGTTATGTCTGGTTTAGAGTTTACCCTGACTTTCAAAGTCAATGTACAACTAAAGGAGCCCTGGTAAAGAAAAGGGACAGCAACATACAAGTTAAATCAGTGTGTGCTTTACTCACCTTTTTCCCCTTGTGTACCTTTGGTATCTCTCCTATTACTGCTCACAGTAGGTGGCAGTTACTAGCAAAGGCGAGAAAATTAATCTAGAATCCTAGGCAAAGAGTCCATTGCTTTCTAAACATGTAACTAAATACAGTCTACAAATTTTATCTGCAATTATAACACATCACTGCATCCTTCCTTTCTAAGTTATGAAATAACTTTGTAAGTTATGAAACTTACACAAAAATACTATTTAATTGCAATGTAAAGATCTTTAATCAAGCATGAACACTTTTAACTATGAACACCAAATTTAGTCTCTCACTTATTGATTCTATTGGCTCCTGAAATCCTGTGTGTATAAGGCACTGTACCCACTGAAAGGCCATGCTAGCAAAAACTTTCTCACAGTGCAATACAATCAGTCATTGCTCTTCAGGTGAGTCACTAATTGTGGTATGAAAAGGTCAAGCTGAAAGTAACACACGATGTATTTGAGGGCAATAATCCTTTTCATCCAAATGCTGCTAAAAGATTAAGCAGGACAGAACACAGCAGACTTTTCAGTTAAAATAGAAGACGCCCAAATGCAGCTTTCTATGGAAGCTATATTACTGCATACGTAAAGAATCTCAAAGTCTACATTATCCAACTCAGAAAGGATTCTTTTAATCTTACTTGGTATCAACAAAACCAAAACAGCTTCAGAGAAAGACAAAACAGAGCCTACTTTCATACAAAGCAAATGGTAGCACAAGAAAAATAAGAAAATGCGCTGCTTTGAGAAGGAAAGACACCTTTAAAGGATGGCATAGACTTCTAAATTGCCTCAAAGAAGTTTAAAAGGTGCCCTCTGCACCTTATGCTTCATCCTAGCCACAGTAAAAAGGTAAAAGCTCCGACATTTTTGTGCTGGGCCAGGGAGAAGGAGTATTTGTTGCAAGTCATTGATTGCTATTTAGGAACAGATTAACAAGGCATTTGGGCATCTCCAGCACTGCCCATTTACCTCACTTCTGAACTGTTCACCGAGACAGGACTGCTGATGGCAGCAATATCTCCTTTTCATAAGCTGCCCTTTGCTGTGCTTCCAATTGAGTCATTCACAGACTGCTATCTTCCTAACAGGCAAGGGTAGACCCTCAACAGCTGGCTCACAGCCTCTACCTGACTCAGTGAAACCTGTAAGAGTATAATGAAGGCAACAGATTGTTCACACTGCTCCTTATCAGACATAAAACTCTGGATGAGGAAAGCAATCTGTTCCCATAAGAAAATTTCTCAGTTAAACAAAACCATTGCATATCTTCCTACTGATTGCTGTATCATGAACTGTATCTGCAGCCACTAAAGTTGCCTGAGTAGATGTAAGCGTAGGTGTACTTGCAGGCCTACTGTATGAGCAAAATTACCATAGCAATTAGAGCTCCAGAAGTACTACCTTAAGACATTTAAAGATAAACCTGGTTTTGGTGGAACAGAAATTTAGCAGTGCCTGCCAACCTCACAACAGTCCAGAGTGCACAACACAGGCAGAATCAAGCTTAGCACCTCACAGGACAGTTCTCTCCTTCAACAAACTGGGTCAGTATCTGCAATTCAGAATCTAGATCTACAAACCCAGCATAACTGAGTAACAGCATAGCTGAGAGAAGTCTTCAATATAGTACTGTTAAGACAGAACACTGAAACTCATTTCTTAAAAATCAGTGATTCTAACAGTAGATGGATCACATCCTTATTTGTTGCTGCAGCATACTTTTGTAATTATGTCTGAGAGAATTCTAAACAGCCATGAAAAATAACAATGTAAAACAATATTATCTTTTAGGGTAACTGTTATAACAGCATACGGTGTCTTTCAAAACCAATCATACAAGTATGAATTGCAGCTTTCAGCATAAAGATACTTTGTAACAATTCCTCCAGTGCTATTATTTTTAGTAGGTTTTCAGAAGGATGAATTTATAACCCATATCTCAAGTAAAGAGGATTTAGGTGCTAAAGTACCACACTTGCTTGTCAGAAGTCCCCTTCTCTTCATTTCAACTTTTGCCCACCACCTCTTTCCTCTCCAGCAAACAAAAATTTGGACATTAATCAGTCACCTTTGCCCTGACTGTGAATATCCCAAGTATAACAGCGTGCTTGGCACAGTGGGCAATATTTGGAATGAAAGTAGTTTCATACCAATCAAGTTAAATTGTAACCCAGACTAACCTCAATCCAAATTCTAAAAAGACCGCTAGCATTAGACAGAACAAAGTCAGGGATTCCTAAACTGGGAATTACAGCCAGCCATAGTACACTAGGCACCACAAGGACTTGCAGCTTCAGAGAATCAGCTTGCAAAAGCCTAACTGTTCAAGTTCATCCTCCTGGTTCCATCTGGATGTGGCATAAAGGCAACAGAAAACAGAAATCCCTGCCGAGTTGAAGAGACTGGGAACAGGTAGGTGCTGAGAGGGGGTGCAAGATGGCTGGGCAATGTAGAGCTTGTGCCTTTGCTAGGCAGTAATAAAGTAGAGAAGGGGGGGAAAGAGAAATTACATATCAAAGTGTAATAGTGCTAAAAACAGGTGTTCTAAAGCAGGGATTCAAACGAGAATAGTCAGAGTAGAAGCTAAAGCCTCAGGTGGGCTACAGTAGTTTGCGGTGAACTTGTTTGAAAGAGGGGCTCAAGTGGGTAGAAGGCTCCAGAGAAAGCTGTCTCAGTCTAAGAGGCAGCTAAGAAAAGCAGCACTGAAAAAGCCCTTAGAGCATAAGGTAACATGGGATGTTAACTGTTGCTAAGGTTGTTCCTTACTTTACTTCTCCCTGTAAATAAACCTAAAATGCGGGAAAGGTAGGTGGGAAGTTAACTACCCTTTAGTAAGAAGGTCAAGCACAGAAGTTCAAGTCATCCCTCCTGCAGCTTATGCCATCGTTGCAGGCATCTGCCACTCACAGACACGGGTCCATCCACCACCCATCCCCACTTGCTGGAATGGCCTTTTTTCAAGATGACCCCCTCAAACATAAATCACTGCACTCATCGCACTCCTGCTGCCTACAAGGCCCCCACAGCAAATGGAAGTTGCCCCAAGCCAGTGGTCACTCCAGGACAAGGTTTTCTCCTTATCCCACAGAACATGTTTTTTTGCATAGCTACAAGCCTGCCCAAACAGGCTTCACTTTCCTCATGATGCCATCACCACAGCAAGCTCTTGGCCCCCATCTCTCACCTCACAATCCCCTGCCATCCCTAGACAAGGCTCCTCCTTAAACATCCCCACCCCTTCCTTGAGAAGGCTACCCCCACCTGAGGGCCCCTTTTCATAGGACTACAAGCCCGCTCAAACAGAAAGCATTCAAGCTTATGAACACTGCTGCTACCGCACCATGGCCACAGCAAGTGGAAGCTGTGCACTGGCATTCACACCTGGACAAGTGTTCCCTTCTGAGAAAAAACTTCAAACACAATTGGACATAAAGCACTTCCCTTGTGAACACCACTGCCAGGGCATGCTCTGGATTCCCTCCTCTCCTTCAGAGATCTTGGGGAAAGATTTGGCCCTTGACAGACGGTCCTCTGTTGAGAGTATGACCTCCCACAAACACCACTCCCTTTGCTCCTCAGTGCCAGTGCTGCCACACATTTCTGCCACCTATGTCACCTTCACAGAACACGGAAGCTACATACAGGCTTCTGTCCTACCTAGGGTTGGCTACCCCCCACCAAAGGACCACTTTTCACGAGATTACAAGCCTGCTCAAGCATGAGTCACTTAACTCAGTGGTAAAGACTCCCCACATAACAGGTCCTGTCTTGGAAGCCAAGCCCACCCAAACGTGAGGCACTCAGCTCGCAAATATCATCACTGCACTTCCCTGCCACCCCCACACCATATGGAATCTTCACACATGCATGTGTGAGTCTTACAGAAGGCTGCCCTCCCTCCAACAACTCCCTTCTCACAAGACTGCAAGCCTGCCTGAAATCCTCAGCCCATGAACCTGTGCTGCCAGAGCACACTTCACCATGCCACCCTTAAAGGCATCTGCTCCTCCTGGGCAAATCTCCACCTTCCCCCTCAGCCCGCCCCTCCCCGATCGCTTTTCCAGCGACACAAGCCCACCCAAATGCCTCTCATACAAGGCAGTTTGCTAGTAAACACCATCACCACTGCACATTCCTGCCAGCTCTGCTGCCCTGCAGACCATGTAAACCTCACACAGGCATCTGCCCCTCCTTGGGGAGGCTAATCTTTTCTGCAATGGACACTGTCACAATACAAGCCCATACAAACACTATTTAGTTCACAAACATCATTGCAGCCACACTCCTGCCACTTCCACAAATGGCAGCAGCACACAGGCTTTTAAAACCCGCCACAGCTAAGGCTACAACCCCTGCAACAGGTCCTTTCTGCTGACATGAGGCCATCCAAACATGAGACATTCAGCCTTCAAATGCCATTGCATACTCCTGCTGACCCCATCACCCTCACAGTACGTGGAAGCCATGCAGGCATCTGCCATTCCTGGGCGAGGCTTTCCCCATCCCCCAAGCAGTTTCTATCTTGGGAGACTAAGCCCATCCAAATGTCTCCCAAACTTGAGGAACTTTACTTGGAAACACCATCATACCCTCTGCTCCACACCACACACACCGCTTCCCCGCTCTGCCCCCCCCCCAGCCATGGAAGGCATATAACAGTGTGCACCCTTCCCATGCAAAGCTTCCCCATCATCCTCCAGAAGGTACTTTCTCCACAATCCCATAGTCTGCTTCAAACAGGAGACACTCAGCCTCTGAACACTACTGCTCCTGCTAGTCCCACAGCAACTGGAAACCACTCACAAGCATGTGCCACTCTTGGGCAAGGCTGCACTCCTCACTAGCAGTTCACTTCTCACAAGAGTGCAAGCCTACCCAAAAACTAGTCCTTTGCCTTATGAAAACCATCACACACTCTTCCCACCTGTGACAGCCACACAACCATCTGCCAATCCTTAAGAAGGATTCTCCCCCACCCCCACTGCACATCACTTTTCCCTAGACTGTAAGCTCCCCTCAAAGACAAGCTCATAAAGGTCATTGCCACCACACACTCCTCCTGTTCATGTCATCTTCACAGCATACAAAATCTGCACACAGGCACTGTCCCTCTCTGGGGAAGCTACACCCTACCCGGGAGGGTTCCCTTTAAAAAGGCCATGAGCCCATTTGGACAAAAGGGATTTAGACACTCCTGCCACCTCCACAGCAAACAAACTGCATATTAGGCATCTGTTTCTGTCCAGCAAGACATTGCTCCCTCACACGTTTCTTTTCACCAGACTATATGCCCCACCAGACTTGAAGCACTTAATTTAGAATGCCATTGCATAACCCTGCACCTTCCACAGCACATGGAAGCTGTGCACAGGTGTGTGCCACTGCTTGCAGAGATTTCCCCCCACCTTCCCAACTACAACCCCAACACTTTACAAGCTGCTGTCACTACTGCACACTCCTGCCTCTTGTGTCACCCTCACACCCACCACTCCTGGACAAGGCTCCGTTTCTCCATTCCCTTTTCATATTTCTATAACTCCACAGTTTACTTCAATTGTGAACACCATCACACCCTCCTGCCACCCCTACAGCAAACTCAGGCCACACACAGCTCTCCACCCCAGATAACACTTCCACCCTTAGGGTTCCTTCTCCCATGACACATGCCCACACCAATGCCTCCCAACAAGAGGGCCTTAGCTCAAGAACACAGGACCTGTGCCACACTGTTTCTGCCAGCACCACTCTCAGAGTTGACTACCACTTCTGGGAGAGGCTCCCCCTACCACAGGGCCCTTTTTGCAAGGATCCTAGCTGCCAAGACACCTCCTAAAGTCAAGGCGTGCTGTTTGTGAACACCACTCCCACTGCACGCTCCCTGTACCCCACCACCTTCACAGCATACAGAAGATGCCCACATGCATCTGACCTTCCATAAGGAGGGCCTCCCCTCAGACCACCCCCCACCTGGTCCCCTCCCAACTGCAGGCTTCACGAGCAATCCTGCATGCTCCTGTCAGGACTATAAACTCACACAAATACAACTCTTCCACTTCCCCAGCAAACAGAGGCAGAGCTGGGGAGCACCCACCAAGCCTGGGCATAGCTCCCTTCCACAAGAGGTTCCCTTTTTGCACTATTACAAGACCTTCTGAAAGCACTTCATTTAGCCAGGCAAGACGCTCACACTCTCCCACTCACCCGCTCCCCCCAGCAAGCAGGACCAGGCACCTGTGCCCACCCCACCCACCGCTACCAAGGATAGCTTCTCATGGAGCCACAAGCCCACACCAACATCTCCCAAGACAAGGGCCTTTGCTCACGCACACCTCCCCTATTGCACACTCCTTCTGCCAGCACCACCCTTAAAGCCACCTACCACTTCTATGAAGGCTCCTCGTGCCTTGAGGCACTTTCCAGAAGGCCCTGTGCCACCCAGACAGTTGCCACACACAAGGCATTCAGGTTGCAAACAGCATCATACGGTTCCAGCTCCACGTCACACCCTCCATGTCACGCCCCACGATCACCCATCACCCCCCAACAAGCCTCCCTCCTAACCGACTGCAACCCTCGGCAAAGCCATTGACAACGGTACCGTGCTCAGCCCCAAACAGCCGTCCCACCACCTGCTCCCAGCCCCTTTCCTGTAACAAGTACCTCTGTGTGGGGCTCGACTCTCCCCCGAAGTTTCAGCGAGGGCCGCCGGCCGCAGCACACGGACTCACCTCC
>NW_009228456.1:0-2649 GCF_000690835.1 Fulmarus glacialis
GGTGCCCGCGTCCCCGCGTGTGCGTGGGTCCGTGACACCCTCGCCTCACGCTCCGCGCCACCGGCGTGTGCGGCAATCCGCCACAAGCCCTTACACACGCAGGCTGCGTGAGAGAGGCACAAGTAGCGTGTCGTGCCGGGATCTCCTCTTAGCCATACGTTACTTCCACGTCTATCGTTTGCCTTTATTATTTATGTGGTGCCGTGTGATATACATTAGAGCCTCGGATTTGATTGGCGTTTGCGATGACAAGACCTGTTTGTTAAGTTGTAAGGCTTCCTCGGCTCCCTCACTTGTTAAATGAACTCCGGAGGAAGGATGCCACCGAGACACAACAATATAATAAATGTCAGGGATATCCGCAGTGCCGAGATCAAATGATCAATCCTTGTCCCCTAGATAATAATTTTAAATTCGCACAGGGGGAGATTGATTTTTTTTTTTTAATTGCTTCCTCGATTATTATTTTTTCCCCTCCTCCTGTGGAGGTGTTAACTCTGGTGCTGGGGGCACCTTTGGATTAATTAAACGTATTTTTAGTGTTTTAATGTTCTGCTAATTTTCAGAGCAGTCCCACGCTCCCCCGGAAAAGAAACAATGGCCCCTTGCTCCGGCAAGGAGCCTCCTTTGGTTGCGATTCAGAGCAGAGGCTTCCTCGATTATTATTTTTTCCCCTCCTCCTGTGGAGGTGTTAACTCTGGTGCTGGGGGCACCTTTGGATTAATTAAACGTATTTTTAGTGTTTTAATGTTCTGCTAATTTTCAGAGCAGTCCCACGCTCCCCCGGAAAAGAAACAATGGCCCCTTGCTCCGGCAAGGAGCCTCCTTTGGTTGCGATTCAGAGCAGAGGGTGGCGTAATGATGGGCTCTGATTATCTCGAACTGGAGGCGAGGGAATGGGAAGGACGTAAAAAGCCAAGCGACCAGAAGACAAAATTCCTCCAAATACCAAATAACCCTTCGCGTTAAAGCCCGAGGAGAGGAGACAGAAATAAATAGCTGGAAAGTCGGCTCCGCTTGCGGATCAAATGGTGCGGAGAGGCGCGAGAAATGCCGGCGCTGTTATCTGCAGATGAATTTCAGGCAGCTATTCAAGCGCACAGAATAATAATTATTCCCGGAGTACAACAAAAATAACAGCAGCCTACCAAGAACAAGGTGGGGAAATTATTGCCAGTCCTATCTTAAATCCCGCACGGTACGCTTCGTTTAAAAAAAAAAAAAAAAAAAAAAAAAAAAAAAGACGATTTAATGCTCTATTTGCCGTGTGCAAACTCTCGTGTTAACAAATTACCCCTCTACTGCACGCAGCAGGGTAGCTCTACATCCAAAGAAACATTTTAGATTTTAATTTTCCCCAACAGTATCTTCAGGCGACATAATAACAGTAAACAAGAAAACAGATCCTGCAATGTGTACACGCATCCGGAGAGCCCCCCTAGCTATGGATAAAACTCCCAACCAAGCAACCCCCTCCAAATCCTCCGAACACACCGACACGGATCTCCAAGACACCTCGCAACTTGTTTAACTGCAACACACGTTCCCCCTCCGCGCACCCACCCACCCACCCGCCCGCCAGAACAGGCAACACTTTCCAAACAGCGTTTTTGGTTCGCTGATTATTTTGACCATTTAATTAAGCGAAATTAGCTAAATAGCAAATCAGGTAGAATTTCCGATGATTACAACAAATGCACATCTCCGGCTTTTTATTCATTACCTTTTTTATTGAACACTCATTTTCTTTTCCTCTTGACAGCGATACATTTAATTGCAGGAGCACAGTTATTTGATTAGCTGTGGGTCCGTTTTTACTCACAGTGTTGCCACGCACAGGATGTCCTTACAATCAATTAAGTCTTCCTCGACTTTCATTCCTGCAACCCATTTACAGCATGCAGATACCTATTTTCATGTTTTCCTCTTCTGCCCCCCCTCCCTTTTATTCCTCTCTCTCCCTCTCCCTCTCCCCCTCTTTTTCGCTTTTGCCTCTTTGCCTCCCTAAATCAAGGTGCAAAGATGCCAAAGAGTGATGAAATGAAAAGAAAGCCAATTGCTGGGCTGAGGTGGGGGAGATAGCTGCTAGGAGTCCGCCTGCGACTATGGAGCAGTCAGTAATTGCTGGAGACAGGGAGAGCTGGGGGTTGGGCTGAGGTAGCCATGTATAAATAGTGTGATCTCAAATTGAAAGGCATAAATAACAGCAGGAGTGATCTAACCCTATACAGCCCATCTTCTACGTGCAAAAACAGCGTGCGGAGGACGGCCACATCTCCGACCGAAAACAAGTGGATCTCTGTGGATAAGATCACCGGGCAGCCATGGAAGAACTTACGGCTTTTGTATCCAAATCTTTTGACCAGAAAAGCAAAGAGAGCAGCAGCGGCAGTGGCAGCAGCAACAAGAAGGAGACGATCACGTACAGGGAAGTTTTGGAGAGTGGGTTGGCTCGCTCTAGGGAGCTTGGAAACTCTGACTCTAACCTGCAGGACATGACCGAGAGCAGCAACCATTGCCCGGTGCATCTTTTCAAAGACCACGTAGAGAGCGACAAGGACAAACTGAAGGAGTTCAGCACGGGCAGGACGGCGGAAGGTAAGAGCGGGGCTGGGCGCCCTCCGCCCCGCGCCCCTCGCCGGGAGCCCC
>NW_009228457.1:0-2378 GCF_000690835.1 Fulmarus glacialis
TTTACATATATATTTTTATATGTATGTCCATACTTTTCTAATAGCCCCAGTGATGCCCCCTTTATCCCTGGCAGTCTTGCAGGGCTGGTGGAAGGGAGATCTCCTGGCACAGAAAGTAAGTCATCCTGAAAAGACTAACCCCAAGAAACCACCTTTTTCTTAGGATCTCGTGTCTCGGCATCCCGTGCCCAGGCGCCGGTGCCTTTTTTATCTTCCCTACCTCACCTACAGCAGGTCCTGGTCCTTGGGACCGTGTGTTTGCTAGATCACATCAGAGCCGGGCAGCGAGGAGGCGAAGGGTGGGCATGAAAGTTTAATGGCTCTGTGTCTCTAAAGGCTGGAAATCAGGCTGCTCCGGGTGGGTTTTTTTTATTTTTCCATCTCGCTTGCCTCTGATTATAGCATGTTAAATGTTTAAAGAGCTGCTCCCCCCCCAGGAGCTGCGGCAGGGGCCCCTTTGAGCTGATGCTTGGGGAGGATGGAGATCTAACACCTCTTTTTTTTTTTTTCTTTTTTTTCTTGTGGGGCTTGGCTATAAGGCAGGAGTCCGTATCCGCTCAGCTTGGCAATAAACCTTCCTTTCTTCTTCAGAATGAGAGAATAGCGCCAGTCCCACAGTAAATAAAGGTTATAATACCCAATATAAACATTCATTGGTGTCCTACACCCACATGTCTGCATGTTGCCTGGTTACAAGTAGAAAAGGCTAGTGGCTTATTTATCTAGGAAATATGTCCTGGGTATAACCTCATGTCTGAATTTAAACCAGTGTAATTCACTCAGAGCAAACAACAGGATAGGTGATCTCAGTGCGATTTGTCTCCTTGCCCCCTGTAATTTTCCAGCTCACCCTGAATAAACCTTATTTCCGATGACTGAAGCCTCCAAATGAGGAGTTTGCGCTGGGCTGACAACGTCTGTGAATAACCTGCCAATGATTTAATTGCGGTGGATGGCTTTTTTTTGAGCTCGTAAGCCAAGCTGAGGGCAGTTGTTCTTGTCTATTCTCAGTCCCCAACCGCTTTTCTGGACCAGAGCATCTTCTCCCACTGCCGGGGGCTGAGCCAGATGGGCTGTCTGTCGGCGGTGCTGCAAGGTGAGGCAATGAACTTGGAAGGCTGCCTGGATCTCTTACTCCCCTTTTCCACTCTCTCTTGCTGGTTTTTGATCCACGCTTGCTATGTCTGACCCCATTTTGCATCTTTTCCTTTGGTCCTTGCGAAATCTGGCCCTCCTTCTCCAGGTTTGCTTGCTTCTTCGGGTTACCTCTAGGTGAGATCCAGCACTGGTCCCATCTCCCTGTAGTCACCTCCAGGCTGGGATGCCCCAACACAACATCCAACCTGTCCGTAGAGCCTGAGCCAAGGAAAACTTTTCCCAATAGATGGGGAACTTTCCTCACAGTAAGCACTGAGCTGAGCTTATATATTTCTCACTGAAATCCAAGCCTGGGCTCCTAGGAGGTGCTGGTGTGCAGTGTTAAGTGATTCATGGTACCGCATTTATGGTGGATCTGTTCTTTGCGTCCTAAGGCATTTCCACGCAGGAGAGGACCTGTGAACTTTGAGGTGTTAACAACATTATTTTGCTTTTTACTGCGTTGACATAAAGTGTCAATATTACCTTGACTTCTTTTTTTGGCAGGGTAGTTCATTAGGAAATGGCTCAATAAAAGTACTTTCTAAAAAATTTATTGAACCTATAAAAGGAAGTCGTATCATGAACAAATGGAATGATACGAAAAATGACATCTTTGGTGTCCTTGCAAAAACCCATGTGCTGCAAAGCGGTGTCCGTAAATCTTGGTGGGAATTCCCAGCAGCTGCTTAATTTGGCCACACCAGGTAATCAATATGTGAGGCTGTTACATTAGATGGATTTGTGGCTGTTTGGGGAATGCCTTTTTCTAGTGCTGATGGCCTTTCCCACCTGACTGCAGGGGAAGAACGAGGCTTGGCATTGCTTTCCATTTATGTAGCCTCTCTACGGGCTTAGAAATGGGTTTAAGCAGCACCTTGGGCACTGTCTGCCTTCAGCAGAGTCTCGCCTGCCTATAGAAGCAGCTCTCATGCTGCCGGGGGAGGTGTGTGACTCCATCCCCTGAGATAGAGATGCTCAGTGCCGGCAGCAGTGCAAGGCTGAATAAGGATAAGAGCAGAAAATCCTGGTCCCTGCTGCTTCATCACTCCAAAACATCTGCCTGCTGCTCAGAGGTGGGCATGGGGGCATTTGGACTATCTCGGGGATGGTCATGGATGATGCAGAAATTCAGAGCCTGCAGAAAGTGGGGGTGATGGAGACGTCAGGATGAAATTTTCTTGGTGATACTGATCTGTGGAGGGAGCTCAGTGTAAGAATCATAGAATCATTAAGGTTGG
>NW_009228458.1:0-324 GCF_000690835.1 Fulmarus glacialis
AAACATCTAAGTGAACTTAATTTTGGTTGATAAAACTTATTGTCACTGAAGTCACCAACAGAGAACATGCACCCCTCCTGCGAGAAAGGACAAATTATCTAACTCAGCTGGGATTTTAAGAATGCAAAAAGAAAGATAGGCAAGCAACCGCACATGAGTGTATTATGTGATGGCAAAAAGGGCTAATAATACTACTGAATGCACAGAAATAACACTGTAGTGTTTTTATCCTTAAAAATGGAACTGGCAAGACAAATAGAGACATACTGTAACCATTTTTGGTGTGTATATACACATATTTTAAAGAACGTCAAGAGTCTAGAA
>NW_009228458.1:345-2418 GCF_000690835.1 Fulmarus glacialis
AAAAAGTTCACAAGACCAAGAAATCAGGTAAATACCAAAACGAGAAGCACTGCACATCATCGTTCTGAAGTACCACCACTGAGGGTGAGGAGGTTACCACGCACTAAAGGAGCATTTGCAATGGAAGTGTATCAAGGATCAGTGCCTCAAGCTGTGACATACAGCACTTTCACAGTACCGATACCAAAAGCAGTGGCACTAAATGTCTCAGACTATTTAATTGATTTAAAAATGTAAGTTTCTTTAGCAAGACATTAACGATTTAATCAGTTATAACAGGTGATTCCATTTCTAACACTAAAAGGTACCAATCAAGTTATTGAGAAATTTCATCGGAATTATATTAACTTACTTTCATAAGAATTTTGCATTGTCATCCACTCAGTCACCACAAGCAGCACACACAAATAGTCCACTGCACGTTACAAGCATATCTTACTTGTGGCAGTAGTACAGAAACTATGAACTATTTCAATCATGCAAAAGAGGTTTAAGGACTACTTCAGGTCAAAAGAAAAGAACAAATATATGCAGTCTTGAAATAACCTGTACTGGTCCTCATAAGCTTCATGGGGAACCTAATTACCTATTCCAGGCTAAGAAAATTTATCCCATAAATACCTTAGTTGAATTTTAGATCTCAAATGCAGATACACAACTACTTCCGGTAACACATGACTTCGCAGTCAAAATTAAGAATGGTTAGTTTAACTTTCACAGTTATAAGTATTTGAGGAGACCTATTGTTACTAACATCTTTGTTGTAGCTGCTTGCTGCTGCTAATTTCTTTTCTGCTGAACAATGCACATGTGCATTGTTGATGTTCTTAAAAAAACCCTCCAAATTCACATGCAATTAGTAAGCTGCAAATTTGTTCATCTGCAAAATGTTTACTACTGGAAATATCTGTGCAGGATTGCCCTACAGTAATTCTGATCGCTCTCAATATGGTGGACTTACTACAGAAAACAACCTTGTAGATGTTTCAATAAATTACTTGCGTTGCCTGCAGACTGCATGTTCCTTATACCAAAGGCAGCAGCAAGAGCAATCTAACAATGCAAAGGTGAAGTAATTTCAGTAATGTTAGAAGAAGGAAAAAAAGCTGAAGCTTAACTCTCCCCCAGTCAAATCTTTTCCCAGACACGCTCTATCTTGTCTTAAAGATTCCCTCAGCAACTAAATTAAATGTCTGCTACATTTGTCCTAGATGTACAATACCATTTTAACCGACTCCCACAGTTACTGATGAGAAGCAGATAAAATACTTACTTGTTGGGAAGATAAAGTTTGCACTAAGAGTAGCCTATGGCAGTCCTTTCCCTAACTACATCCCTCACAGGGACACGGAAGGGTACTTCTTTGCTCTGTGAATTAACCCACATACTCCCACTGACAACTGGGCAGTCGTGAGTGAGTGGCTATAAATTAAAACCAAAAAAATACCCTATGAAATGAAACAAAGAAAAAGACCCCTTGGAATTACTGAATTTGTACGTGTCCCCAAAAGGTAAACTTTATCATCATGACCATAGTTTAAGTGCCACTTAAGGACCGTGCCGGGAAAAAAAGAAGGTTGCTGAGAGTGCCACTTGGTTCTTGGCCCTACCTCTGTATGGCCTGGCACCTGCCACAAATACATATATGGTTGGTGATTACTTGGATGCTGAGGGCACAAGACACCAACAGGAAAGCAGCACATCCCATAGATTTTTCATGAGAGGTAGCTGTAGGTCCAATGGGGAGCCACTATCATGAAATAGCTCAGCAACTTGTTTCTCTTCCTCCTATCCTTCTTTTAAGTAAACCAAACCACTGAACACTGCATCAGATGCACCTGAGGCTGTCCAGATTTTAAGGAATACCTGGGAGGGGGACAGGTGGTATTGGGCATTGCACACCTTCATCTTACATGCACATATACTGCTCATGCAGACTGACTGGGTGTCCTGGTTCCAGCTGGGACAGAGTTAACTTTCTTCCCAGTAGCTTGGGGAGTGTGCTGTCTTTTGGGGTTGGCATGAGAGGAGCATTGATGGCCCCTTGACGCTTCCGTTGTTGCTGGGTGGTGC
>NW_009228459.1:0-292 GCF_000690835.1 Fulmarus glacialis
TCTCTGTGCTGGTGGGGCTGTTCCGGTAGTTTTGTTTTAGTCACAAGTCACACAATCGAAAAAAATCCTGCTGTTTCATATTTTGATATTGCTTGCCTGTATTTACGTGTTTTCCTGTGTATTAAAAGCACATCCCTATGATCAGATAGAGAATGTGACTTTCTTTCTAAATTGATTTTGGCTTTCTTTTCAAATTGGGTTGTCGATGGGTGATCATTTTTAGTAGATGATAATTTGAATAGACTCATAGAAACCCAGAACGGCTGGGGCTGGAGGGGGGCTCCACAGGAGG
>NW_009228459.1:336-28683 GCF_000690835.1 Fulmarus glacialis
GACGGGCTTCGAGTGTCTCCGGGGACGGCGACTCCACAACCTCTCCGGGCAGCCTGTGCCAGTGTTTGACCGCCCGCACAGGATGAAGGTTTTCTCTTATGCTTAAAAGGAATTTCTTGTGTTGAAGTATTTCAAATAATGTTCCTGAAACATGTTGCTTTCAAGTGTCAGAAGTGTCCGATGGAAGAGGACACTCACACCCTGAAAAGCACAGTCGTGACTCATTCAGTGATACTGAGTGATATATAAAAGCTATACTACTGAGAGCATTTAAAATTGGATGTGGTACGTTCATTCAACAGTTCTTTATGTACACAGGTCAAGTGGAGGATCGTTTCTTTACTGTATTTTCTAGCCTTTATACAACCCCCGATGCTTCCCAGCAGCTCAAAATGATCTTTAGGTGCAATGCGGTTTCTGCTGGTTGTCAGGCCATTACCCTGTCATTCTGTCACTGTGGCTACTGAATAGCTTCAACATGCCTGCTACAGCACTATAAATATGAAGACAATATTTCATAACATCAGTGTCAAATTCTGTAAGCTCACCATTTGCATGACATTCTGTTTCTTTTTTTCTCTAAATACTTCACAAAAATTTGAGAAAGAAAATACATTATTTCCCTCATCCAGACTGGCAGAGGTGACCTGGTCTACCACTAAATAAAAGTAAGTGAGCAGCTCTCAGCTAGTTCAAAGGTCCTTAATTTTCCTTTTTGATCCACCTTACACCATTTTATCTCAGGGCCATCTGTTCCTGATTTACACCAACAGGCCAGCAGGACCCACTAATTCCACAAAAGCAGCTGTGCCACAGCTGTGTCCAGCCACAGCTGCCCTAACGCACAGAGTCAAGTGCATCTGATTTCTTTGTTTTAGTGGGCAGGATAATAAAGATTTCCTGAACAGCAGTATTTAAAGCAAGTGAACTATGGGAAATCTCTCCCCTCAACTGCTATTACACAGCTTGCAACCTTTCGTTCAGGAGATTAAGTTTGCATCTCTTTGCATTATCTCTTTGTAATTGGAAAACTTTCATTTTGACAGAGACAATGTGGCAGCCTCCCTGCGAGCCTCGCTACAAGCCAGTGCTGAGTGCCATCTGGAGAACTGATGCCGAAGTCAAGCAACAACATCCTGTCATATTTTATCTGGAACTTTGTGACAGAACAACTAATAACATCTTAAGCTTCATTTGTCTGGCGCTCTCATGCTTTTGGCAGAGGTCATAACCAGTAGTGGCTTTGCTGATTTGCTGCATCAAAACTAATTAGGTTACAGTGCTCACTAACAGACCCTCTCATAATGGCATAAAAGCCTCCGGCTTTAACTTTACTCATTCCGTCAAAGTAAAGTTTAAAACTCATAAAACTTGCACCTGTATCAGCTTCCCAGTCGTAAAATTCAACATCTATTAATGGTGCTTATTCAGCTTGATGGAGCTATCAGCCCCTTAACTTCATTTTTCCCTTCCTTCTTTAAAAGTGCTGCTGGTGAGAAGTGCGGCTTATGGCATGAAAACACGTGCCTGACGATGCAGGCGCAGATTTCCAAGTCCAGCCTCTTTTCTTTTTGCATTTACAGCCACAAGAATGCCCCGAACTGACTCGGTGTGGTTTGTAAGTGAATGCACTGAAGCTGCCTCCTGCCTGCCTCTGAAGAAAACTTGGCGTAGGTGACCTTTTTACCGTGTGTATTGGAAATCTATTCTTTTATCAGACACGTTCACAGTTTGTCTTACTGAATGAGTCAGTTTTAAAAATCTGAGTAAAATTAAGATAACCGTTGCACAAGGTTAAAATTAGGGCAATGCTCAGGGTAAAAGCCAGGGCACATCTTAACGGCTCTTATTTCAAGTGAGAAACCAGCAGGAAAGATGATTTCTGCCTGCACAGAGAGAAAAAAGAGAAGTAAGTTTTAACAGTTTCCTGCTTAAATGTTGTAAAACATGTCAGCAGGGGGCTGTGGCAGTAAGAAGAATAGTGTTTTCTCACAGCAGGAAAGTGACACTTCACTAGACTGGCTACACTGATTATCAGGATGAGGCTGTCTTAAAGAGCAAGCA
Source organism: Fulmarus glacialis (assembly GCF_000690835.1). Classification (NCBI taxonomy): domain Eukaryota; kingdom Metazoa; phylum Chordata; class Aves; order Procellariiformes; family Procellariidae; genus Fulmarus; species Fulmarus glacialis. The sequence goes on from NW_009228459.1 coordinate 2,401, forward strand.
CAGCACTTAAATGTATTATAATGTGTGGAAGAATCATGATTAAAAAAGACGGCACTGTGTATTTGCTCTAAAACTTTCCACCTGCTACTGCTTGCAGGGGCTACAGTAGTGGTGAGAGCTCACGCAACTTTCTTTTTTGCTCTTGTCCGATAAGAGTATCAGCTGAATCCTAGGGATGGCTGTCAATTTTGCGCTGCACTTTGTACAGAGCCTGGATTTTGTTGGACATTAATGTCAGATCATCTGTGTTTGAGAAAGACATTAGGAATGTGTGAGAATGAGGGTTAAAGAAGCATTTATGTATTTATTTAATTCTTCCTATGCTCAAAGTGATTACTCTGCTGTTATTTAATATTCTTACACTTCCTATTTATTTATTTATTCGTTACACTTCTTTGCATAAGGAAAACACCACGAAATTCTGGAACTTCTAGTGCTGTTATTTAAGATAATTAATATTATCTTAAAATTAATATTTAAGATAATATTTAAGATAATGAATTACATTAATTAGGAATTCTACTTTAGAGCATTGTAAATAACACTGCTCCTTTAGACTTGCCTGATTCCTCTTGATAGATAATGCTCTGCTCTGCCAAATCTTCTCACTCTTCCTGTCTTACTTAATGTATTTCTTAAATTATAAAAAAAGTATGGAAGATTTTTGAGCAATACGCATCCATTCCAGTGTCATAAAATGGAACATATGCTGTTCACCCCCAGGAGCATTTCCACTTGGGATCTGTATCTTTCTGAACATGGATGTACATCAATGGTTGTGACAAACCGTATGAATGAGTCTTATATGATAATGGACAGATGTGAAGAAATCAAACCTGGAATATTGTGTTCATATTGGGATACTTAATTAACGGAAGAGACTGGATATTTAACAAGGAACAGTTACTGCATCATTAATGATCTGGATGGATTGCTTTTGGAAAGGAGACTAACCTAGGCAAAATACGTAGGTTGACAATGCAGCATTTAAGGAGATTATAGCTGTTTGAGTCAACAGACATTGGAGGAGGTTCAGATCCCCAACACACTATGCGTGTATACACATTTATTGCTTTACCACCTTCATTTCAGATTCCTTGCGATAACAAAGTTAATCATGTGCATAAATATGTGCAGCACTACAGCCTAATGACGGAGAGAAATTAGTTAGCATGTCATACACTGCTCCAATTAAGAAGTAGAAATTAAAGGAAAGAAAATTAAGACTGAAAATCAAAAGAGCCCTTGTCACAGAAAATGTCAGGCTATGAACTGTTTTCCCTGGCTGATGAGTGAAGTTTCGTTGTTTGGGTCTTAAAACCCAAACAAAGCAACCAAATTATTAATAAAAACAGAACAGCAACCAACACACCCTAAATGGGTTAGGCATTCGCCAACGGTAACCTCTGCATCCACGTGTGTGTCTCCAGACTGTTTTGCACCAATCAGAACAAAAGCAGTATCTTATTATATGTGCTTGATAGGAGCTACAGGCACAGATCACTTAGTCTTTTAGGAATATACACGCGGTGTTATGTGGCTACAGGGCAGTACAGCAGCTAGCACCTCTCATTTGGGAACTTAGCATGAGCTAGCAATCCTCACCATCCCTAGTTTGAAGTATTTTTTTATTATTATTATTATTTGATTTAGGAAACTTATAATTCTAAGACTACTCTCTTGGGACAGAAAAATGAGCTGAGAGCGAGCACCATGGATGCATAAATATACCCTTATTTGCATACATGCAGTAGTATCATTGAGGAGTCAGCAAAAAAAAAAAGACTTGGCTGTTGTATACTTACTTTGTGGATTTTTTAAAATGGAGTTTTAAACAGGAATGATGCAGCACAAACCAAAACTGTGCATAGAGCTCAAATTTTGAAAATATGCTTTCAGAAATACACGTATTTAATTTTCTATTTTTCTTACACCGCTTGGCTGAAATACAAACTTTAAAACTGCTTACCTCAGGGAAAAGGGTGTTGCCTAAATTTTCTTACCACATTAGAGGTTTTTTTGTGACAAAACATAATGGAAGCTGGATGAGACTACTGCCCATCACTCATGCTTTCTTCCAGTGTGGGAGTGCTGTGAGGACTATGTATTACAGCTGCTATGTCCTATGAGGTAGCTTAAAGAGGGACATAATCCAGCCATAAATTCACAACAAAGAATCCCCTGCTGTAGAGGAACGCTGCTGGATATAAAATGTGCCACAGTCAATCTGTGCAGAGACATAAAAGCATGTTGGAAAAGAGGGAGCAGGACTGAGGCGCAGTGGGATTACGCTGCACCTCGTCTCCCACTGCTGTGTGGGCACCAGCGTGCTCCTGCTGCCGGCGTACGTGGGATTGTGCCTGAACACATCCCGCCCAGAGCTGCCCTCTGCTCTCCAGTGAGGACAAAAGTGACCGTGTGAGGGAACAGCCTTCTGAAAGACCAAAGGTCTGGAAACTGAGAGGCTCCTACTCCACCTGCCTTTTCCCTTGAGTTCTCTTGTTACACAGGAACAACTCTTCCCATCGTTTATGCAGTATGTGCCAATGATGTGTGCCAAAACTCGCCTCTTTCAGTAATGTCTTTGAAGCCTGAACAGGGAAATTTATTTAAGCCCTGTAAATTTGTAGTGAAGCCAAGTTCTTCAGATCATTGTCCTCCGTGGTGGAGGCTTAGATATTGATTCAGTTCTAATGTACATCTTTAGATTAAGAAAAATATAAAACATTAAGAAGCTGACAGTGGTTACAGTTTGGATACCACAAAGCAGATCCAGAGAGTGTAGCTGTTAGTGATAGAATAGCACAGGGCGATCAAAAAGGAACTGACCAGTGGAGCTGTGATTTAGACTTCAGAGTTTGGGGATGGAGATCATCAGGTTCCCTCTGAGACGGCTGTAGCCACCTTCTGTTTCTTGTTTTGCTAAGTTGCTTCTCCACAGTTGGAGATGGGTGCTGAAGAGACATCGCCAGTACCCAGCCTCCCTGTCAATGGTGGAACTGTCACCAGCATTCTGCAAACTTGATTTGGCCTCTGAGCAGGCTAAATCATGTTTGTTCTACGTTGATCATTTTCAGTGTATTTATCTGCCTTCTAAAGTGTGGATTGCATTTTGTTGAGGGATATCTCTGAAAGTGGGAGTGACAGGGAATTACTGGACAATACAGGGTTCAGTGCTAGAGCAAGAGAGGCCCTCATAGTTCCCTCTGAGTTCATGGCATGCTCATACAAGCTAGATTAATATTGTAGTTTCATGCTGCTTAGCTCTGACCACAGTGAGTTTTCTAAGGCCACTCAGCTGACACCATCATACACTGAAGAACGTATTAACAATCTATTTAAATGCAACACATTTTGTTTGCAAATGTATTTGTTCCATAGTCTGTTGACATGGTTTAGCATCTTGTCAGCAGTGTTCAGAGTGCAGTATTTTCCCATGCTCAGCGAGCACAAGCTTTTCTTTTAGCTAGCGTGTTGCAGAGGTACGCTCTGTTAAAAAAAGGGCAATGCTCCCACAGCCTGGGTAAGGAGAGGCGGTTCAGATTGCTAACAGGGCCAGAAATATAGAGATATATCTGCTGTGTATCTTCTCCTGTAGGATTTTAAAGAGATCTGAAATAAGCATCAGCTAAGCCAGCCTATTTCTGTTGCTTTGAGGGAATGTGATGTCTCCATCTGTTTTTATGTTCCAAACAGAGAGTGCTGCAGCCCATAAGACTTACCTGACTCGGGTCTGGTGGCTTAAATAGGGGAGCCAGGCACTTGGTGAAGGAAGGCTTTTTTTAGTTCCTGACATTTCTAATAAAGACCCAATTGTTTCAAAACCTCTTGCAGAGGTGTTGTCTTTTGGAGAAGAATTTTTTTTTACCTCTGCTGTAGATTAGCTGCCAGCCAGCTTCTAGACCTGTGAAGAGGCAGAGGTCAGTTGGGCTGTTCATAATACGGAAAGTCACTGGCAAGGTAGTGGCACCGAGGATCCTGTTGGGAGCTGGAGCACAGCACCCCTCCCTGCCTGTATAACCAACCGTCACTCTTATCAGGTGCAAGCATTAGTTCCTATATTTTGCAGTGCAATAGGCTACATTTGCCAAGGCCTTCCTCTGAGCAGCTGGAGGGAGAAGGAAAGGGCTTTTTCTCTTTGTTCCTGCCTCCTGATTTATTTAAAACGTAGCTTGCATCCTTTTTTAACCTTCCGTTTGTTTTAGCTGCTCTCCCTCTCTGGAATTAATTGACAAGTCCTAAAAGTAAAAGCCACTGTGAGTTTTGCTGGTGGTTTTTTTGCCTGCACGAGAGGAGGCAGGAGAGATCGGCAGGTCTGAAGTTTTCACTGTTTCTCCTTTAATTTTCTCTTGCACTGAGGAAGAAGATTCGGAAGACTAAACTGAATTAGTCTGTCTTACTGGTACACTGAGGAATTATATCATAGGTAAATCCATGCCCTTTATCTTGAGAAATAAAGTTGCAGCCTGTTGTTTAAAGCTTTATCTGCAATTGCCTTCATTCCCCTGTGTGTCCCTCTAACGCAAGAGCATGCTGACAAAAATGTGGAAGGAAGCCACATATTTTGCCTTCAAAAGGCAAGTGTAAATGTTGTCATAGCAACACAGGAAAGCAGAATGCTACTTTATAAAGAAGGTGGTGGGGAAATGAGGGAGGGAGAGAGGGAGGGAGAATTAGGGGTTTACAGAACATGCAAAAAATGACAGTTCTAGGATGAGTAAATGAACAGAAATTTGCCATGTGACATCTTCAGCTTGTTGCAGCAAAGTTTGTGTCTGAAACACAAGCTATTCCAGTGAACTAGGCAACATATCTAAACAAATCAGAATCTTTTCATCTCCTGTGTCTTATATGACAGAAAACCTGATAAACCAGGGGTCAGACAGACCCTGAGCTTACCCAAGTCTACTATTGGAAAAAGATGTATATATAAAAATCTTTCATTTTTATAAGCAGTTTGTGACATCCCACAGCACCGTCAAGATTTGAAAGATTCCACTGAAACTGCTAGATATTAGATATTATAAAGAGAGAGAGCTAGGGGGGCAGGTGTTAGCATATTTATATCACACTAGACCCTTTGGCTGTGACACCTTTTCTTTTGCTTATGTCTTCTCTGGTGATGTAAAAGATGGCCCATTCTGGTGTCCCAAAGGCTGAGGTTTTAGTAGTTTCATCAGGGAACAGAATAAAAATGGTTTCAGTAAGAAAAAGGAAACCCAGGAAGGATCAATTAGATAAATACACTTGTAATGACATTAAAAGTATTCCTCAACAGTTTTGTTCTCATCCAGTAAGAAAAAGCTGTGTTTATTTCCAAAACACAGTTCAAATTATCTCACTACTTTAGAAGTTTTGTGTACATCTGTTTGTGTAGGTGGTGCATCAGGGCGCTGCGGACATGAGAAGCTGCTGTCGACAAACCCAAGGAGACAAGAAAGAGCCCACGGCCCTTTGGTGATTGAAGATTCAGTCACTTAAATGCTGAGCCCAAAGCTGAAGCCTGAGCAGGGTCTGCTTCACAGAACTACGTGAATGCCATCGGAAACTTTTTTTCATTTCAGCTTGTAATTTTAAAACATCTACCATCTGAGGACGATTCATTCCCAGGACTTTATATAACATGCAAAGTACTGTGAAGGGAATATTTTTAATGTATCTGCAGTTTGCTTTAGTATCATAGAGCTAGAAGAATGTCTTAATTAGCTTGCTTTCCCCCATTCCTGTAGCCTGTACTATAGATACAGATAACACTATTCAAGAGGGAACAGAAGGTTGCATTTTCATTTGGAATTGGCAAGTGGCACATCATTTCCAGATTTATGAAGGTGAAAAGCTGTACAAAAATAGAAAAATTTGTATCTGCCATATTTACAAGAATAAAATGCTGTTGCTAAATGGCTTGAAAACAAAGAGAAAGAAATGACTATGTATGTAAAGAAATCTTTCAGGCAGCTTTTGCGTCTGCCTGTATTTCTGTCTTTCTGATGGATTTCTGCAGGTCATAGATCCTTTTAAAACAACAGTTGTTAGAAGGATCTGAAAGACCCACAAGAATCTCTCTAGACCCGCCTCTTCTTGTCCTCTACAAAGCCTAGTCTCCCCCTAAGCAACAGATAATCTTAAAAATAGGGAAACAAAGTTGCCAGCAGCCAGGGTACTGCAAGTGTTTTGGCTAGAACAACTTGCCATTTCCTCTCTCACTGTTTGCAAGTATTGGCTTAAGGTGGTGATGGCTGGAGAACAAAAAAGTAATAGCGAAGCAAAACTAACACAAAGAAAGTCAAGTGCAAAAAGTCTTCTCAGTCCCTTTCATAAACATGACAGCTGTTGTAAAACTACACGTTGTGTAAGAAGTCAGGAGCCCTGTTCACCTAGCAGGAAAGAACCATTATCAGGTTCCCTACAAAGTCAAGAATATAGTGTCTCCCCCTTTTTTTCTGTATAAATAAATCAATTTTTCACTAGGAGTAAAATAGATTGAGGGAATTAATTTTTACTTAATTATTGTCCTGTGTGGCCAGATGCCAGTTTGTAATCCTGTCCTAGATCATAAACACAACATAGGCATTAGTATCACATCCACCCACCGTGAGTCTAGCCACAGCACCCTTCAGAGTGCCTTATTTGCCACATTCAGTGGTACTGGATGCAAACAAGCTGTTGTTTCCCGGGGAGCATGCAGACCCAGTGACAGGACAGGCGCTGCAGCTCTAAACCAGTTTTTATAGCAGAGAACAGCCCTAGAGAGCCTTTCTCTCCTAAGTCACCCTATCACAACAATGTGGGTGGGTGTCCAGGTCGATCCTAATTGAATTCCTGTACACATAAATAAGCTGTTACCAGAGCTCTCTCTCTCACCAGGACGTTTTTGGTTCTGAACTCCTGATTTGTAGTTTTTTCTAACGAGAAACCTTGCTCGCATTTTAAATTCTTGCCAGCCCCTTTGGGTAAGTGCAGATCTGGAGCATCTTGGGTTGGTCCCTGCTCAGGGAAATTAGAAATGATGCCTCACAGCCACAGGGAGAGGCTTTCTGACACTTTCACAGGTAGAAAAACAAAAAAACAAAACAAGGAGAAGTGAAAAACAAAACAACCCTCTGCTGCTCCCTCTGCTCTAGCCTCAGGTTGTCCCACTTGGTTTCCATTTAAATATTGTGCGAGGCTGTGGGTAAGTTGTTTAATACAAACTATTTAGTTCCCCAGATTTTACAGTTTTGAAATTTACAATTATAGGTTTCAGCCAGGGTTTGTGTAATTTTATTCTTAATTCTGAATCTTTTGCAGGGAAGTAGATTATTTTAAAAGCTCTTTAAAACAAAGAAGAGGTTTCTTTTAAAAGCACTGGAAATGGAATCACACCAATCTAAAGTTTTTTTTAAGAACACCACCTTGGGTTCCCAACCTACAGCCACACATAGAGGGGTGTCTGTGGCAGGTGGGTAAGGGTTGCTATCAGAAATCATAGCTGTATACGTGTGTGTTTATGATTTTGAAAACATGATCATGTGGAGGGAATATGTCTTTTCAACAAACTTAGTTTAAAAATGTTTCTAAAATTGCTAAGAAAACTAGTCTTAGAACCAAAATCGCGAGGCTGAAGCAGAGAAAGAAAAGTAAGATTGTTATATACAGCCCCCTATGGAGGGGGAAATTCCCAGGCAATGTAAAGCAAGCACATTTTAATGCTGCTCGTTGCTTGTGGCAAATGAGTGCTCTGGCCACTCGAGCAGACTGTGCTCTCTGTACTCCTGTACTCCTAGTTGCCATGTCATCCCACAGTCCATCTGGAGTACCAGCGCAGCACAGAGTGGCACAAAACCATTGGGAGCCTTGTATGAAGCGGAAGGACAGAGCACTGGAGGAACTACAGCAGTGTTTGCAGCTCGGCAGCTCCTGCAGCCCCCAGCCAGCCTTGCTGGGCTGAACAAGCGAGAGAAAATCCACTCCTGCTCCATTAGCTACATGAGCCTTAATTGCTTTCTCTTGTAGAGATACCAAATATCTTTGTAAACAGTGTGTTCAGATTGTTACATGCAAACGTACATGTGATACCTTTATGAAATATGCAAAATATAATGCGCTGGGCTATGATCTGGTCTGTGCGTGTATTTGAAAGCTTTTTGCATGCTTTGGTTCGGGTGGTGAACAGTTCTGGCAGTTTGTTTGAGGTAAACAGAGCCAATCTGTCAGCATGATTCACTACCAGCACATCTGATAAGTATGACTTAACTTGCAGCACGCTTGTATGTTTTTAAAGCACTTGCCTGCTTTGCAGTTAGCAAATTACTGCGGGGCAAAGCAAACACAAAAGGAGATAACAAAAGGAATGATGGATTTGATCACATTACAGAGGAAGCAGGATGATAAAGAGATTGCTTTACCTATCTCAGACACCTGGAAAGCAGAGAGTGTGTCTCAGCTGCGTTAGAAGAAGTGTGATCCAGAAGCCCCATGCTGTGCACAGGCACTGTAACAAGAGGCTGTCATCACATACTGTCCCGCATTCCCTTTTATATGGATTTCCCTGATTAAGTTTCTGTTTTGACAGCTTTTGAACAGTAACACCTTTCTCTTTTTGCCTCTGAATTTCCTCCCTCAAAAGGTGCAAATTACGGTTTTACTGTGGCCTGTTAGAGGTGCAAATAAGCACAACATAGCCAAACTGAGACAGTCTTGAAGCAGTAAAATATCGGGACTGAATCCTGTTGAAAGATAATATGTATATTTTGGTGAGCTGGGGCTAAATGGTGGGAAATATGTGTGTGAATTTTTTCATGTAGTGTGAAGTTCTGCATTTGCACAGCCTAGGAACTTGGTAATGCCGAGGATGGGGAAGGCACGAGCAACCTAAGGATGGTTAAATTCTGGGAATGAAACAGCTTTTCATGGCAATTGCTACAAGCAAATAACGTTCATGTTCTCACTTCATTCGGCTAGGGCCAAGTAAGTGCCTCGCAGTGTAAAAGGTGTAACTCTCGTTACTTGCTTCTGAACTTACTTTGACTTCTCATTCTTAGTATTATAGAAATTCTGTGCCTGATTCAAGCAGCACCACTTGTTACCTGCTGTTATACGGAACAGAAAACCACTTCCTTGACCACAACTTATCGCTAGCTGTTTATCACAAGCACACATAAAACTATCGTTACTGTATTGCAACTTCTTGGTGCTAAAGGCAGAAAAAGAGAAGCAGAACCACATTTTCTTCTGTATTTTCTTTAAAGACTATCATGGAAATAGGCTAAAAGAAATTTATGAGTTTGTGCGGCTTTGTTTCTATATCTTCATATTATCAAAACTAAATCAATACTGGTTGGAATTTAACAAGAACCCATATATTCCGATCTGCACTAATTTAGAGACAAACAGTCCAACACAACACAGTCAGTAACATGCTACACATGCTATTTTCACTTGCATGGAGACAGAAGAAAATCACCTTTCAGGGTAAAACTCTTGATGTTTAGCTGCAAGTGAAAGAGAACATTTGTTTTGGACTGAAAGGAACACCTTATCTTCCATTTCCACAACAAGAACAGCAAGAGTTTCTTTTGTTACAGAGTTAAAAAGGACTGTTTCACCCGCACCTTGAAGAAGTGTGCTGTAGCTCTGTAATGTACCTGCTGACAGAGCTGAAGGGAGTCTGGTTGAAAAGGAAAATTGATCAACCAATTTTTTAATGTTTTTCAAATCACTGGAGTATGCACTTTACCTTGATTTTTATTAGAAAGTTTAACATCTTATTAGAACACCTGAAAGAATTGTAAAAACTGTATGAAAATGGGCAAAATTGCAGGCATGTGAACCCTTCTTTAGGTTCACTTTAACCTCATGCTTGTATGCTTGAACACAGGTCTGTTTTCACTTGCTATTTTCAGTTGGTCTAACAAAAGATACTGGCTCTGTCTGCAGACAAACTCTGCTTCTCCTGAATTAGCAGACTATCATGGCTGATTGTAACCCCATTACAGGAGTTTTATTACAGGGCTATAAAGTCCTTTCCGCGGCATCGGAGTGTCCTTTTTCCATACTCAGAGTGGGAAGCCCACGAGGCTGAGACTGAGCTCATTGTATGCAGGAGCCTGTTAAGTTTCCAGTGTAACCACACAGAAGAGTCTTCACATGCAAAAGCTGCTGCTTGAAGCTTAGCAAAATAAAACTGTGAGTGGAGAAAAAAAATCCATATCATGTATTTTAAGAGTCCCTTCCCATTTCTAGTATGTACATGATATACAAGATATATTAGGCTTTCTTTTAAAAGAAGGGTGTGTTTTTACCATTTACAGTCACAAATATAACCCAGCCACAATTTATTACTTCAGTCATTTAATTCAGCCTTTTGCAACAGTTCTGGGTACTCCCATATCCAGTTATTTCAGTGAGATACAAGCTTCAGTAGTTAACTGTGATCCTTCAGATATTTTTAAGATTCACACTTCTTTTTCTCTTCAAAATGCTGAATGGAGAAACAAGCGCCAGGCTTGTTGTTTAAAATTTAAGTCTTAAAATCTAAATAATGTAAAGTAAATGAAATTAAAAGTTAGCATTTTAACACTGTATATTTGATTGTATCAATTTAACATTACTGTAGCAGAAGTGAAGTATGAAAGAATAACTCCCTCTGCAGAAACATGCATTCATACATGTGCGATGCAGCCAAATGAACAGTTTGCAGCACAAAGCCTCAAATATCCCAAATCTTTTGAATTAACAAAGGATTACTTCTTCTTGATTGTCTTTCTTTTCCCTCCCTTGCTTAATAAACTTCAGCTCATCACTTTGTAGAGATTAGATACAAGTGGGGTAAAATAGTTGGTGGTTTTGCTAAGGATGCCTTTCTGTGAGCAGAGATGTCCCAGCTTTCATAGACAAGAGAGCAAATTCTGCTGGGTCCCCTGGCTTGGAAACCGTTATTTAATTTTTCTCTTTTGTTCATTTTGAGTCTGTCTTGAGTAAGCTACTTGCCTGACACGCACTTTCAGTGCCATGAGGTTACAGAGCATCATGTGACATAATACATTTTGACACATCCAGATGTAACGCGATGCACATGTCACAAGAAATAAAGCAAAGTAGAGGCATTTAATTTTTTTCCTCAATGGACTTGTAAATATCCACAGGTGGTTGAGTCTTTCCTCATATATGTTCCCAAAATGAGGGTAGCCATGAGCAACGGCAGGCTGTAGGACATCCTGTGTGACTGCTGTGTTTTTACAGTAATAACTTTTGTACAGCCCAGCAAGCCCTGTCACGCGTATTTAACTGGGTGCCACACAGCTGTATGCATTGTGTCAGACCGAGGTTATATCTGATGAGTTTTCCTCCTTTGTGTTCCTGACACAGAAGTCAGACACGACACGTCCAGGCTGATTTTAAGCTCCCCTCTGTATAGCTGTGATTGCAGTAAGGCCAAGCAGGCACTGCTATAGCCGGCACCCAGCAGACGAGTTGCTGCTGCTCTTGCTGGATGCAGCAACGCCTTTGGGCACGTCTGTGGCTCCGTCGGAGGTGTCCTGGGAGCTGCTGGGATGGGGGAGGAAGGGAGTCATGGGGCAGACACAATTTAGTTGCTCTCTGGTCTATGCTGCCCCAAGCAATAAAGATGTAGTCTCAGCACTCTGTGTTGCTTCCTGCCATGTAGCAAAATCAGCAGGAGAGTGTTAACATGGAAAAACCTCTAAGCATTTTTTTCCTTCAGATACGAAACGTTACTTAAAGCTGAGAGCCAGAGATGAGAACTGCCAGATAGGTGCACTGCAGTATTACTCTCTTTAGCAGAAAAAGTGAGGCAAAATAAACCTTTGTCAGCACTTGAAACCGATTACTGTCTTTACAAGTGCTGGCAATATAAAAAAAAATTGTACTGTAAAGGGTGAATTTGCTATATTTGTTGCTTACTGAACACACCAACATTTTGGGGGGAGGGAGCAGCTTTGTCTTCAGCATTGAAGGCAGATAGCACAACAAACAGCATGACCGGTAGCCAAATGATTTACTCCACTTCCCTTTCCCCATCTGGGTACTGAGATACAAAGTTGAATTTATCAACAAGTGAAGCTGACAATTTTTGTTCTTAGTCAAACGAAGTCTTAGTCTTAGTCTTAGTCTTAGTCTGCGCCAAAGCAGAACACAGCGAGAAAGCAGTCCCTGCCACAGCTCTGTGCTTTCTCCAGTCCTCTCCAATAATCTCAGTAGTCCCTTCCATGCAAACCGACCATTGTCACACTTCAACTTAAATATGTATAGGTGCAATAAGAAGGACTGTTACTTTTTCAGACTGAAGGTTTGCCTGCTAATGCTACCTGAGCAATGCTATCCTACAACTTCCTGCTGCTGGTGCAAGCAGGCAGTGCTGCGTGAACAGACACCAAGACAGTTTCATTCATGAGATTGATACCACGCCTGAATCATATGGAAACTAATTTTTTTAGGTGGTGGTTTTGTTGTTTGCTTTGTTTTAAAGGCAGAAAAAGGCAAACATATTAATGACATTTGCTCAACTGTGTAGATGTAAGGAGGATTTTTTTATTTCAGTAGGTGATACTTCAGCATTGTATCCTGGATACATTTGTTATTAAATTTTACAGTTTATCCTTCAGCAATAAGTCAATCACTTAAACTGGAGAGAAAGGGTAAGATTTTCACTGGGATTGAGATTCCAAGTTGTTGTGATTCCAGGTTGAGAGCTGAGGGTTTTAAGTTACTTCATATCAAACAGCTTAGGAATTTTGAAAGTTTTTTTCAAGAGTCTTTTCTTTTCTCTTTTATTGCGTATAGAAAATTTTGTTATTTGTTTGAATGATTTTTTTAAAGCTCTATTTTCTTGGGACCTGCCTGGGTGTCTGATTTTCAGGTAAATTTGCTTTTAACTCAGATTTTTAACCAACATCTTAAGCCATTACTGTAAAGATGTTAAACCACAGTGATTCAGAACAGAATATAGCTAGTTACCCTAACCACTTCTTTCAAACAGGTTTTGATATTTTTCTTGGAAACATAAATCACTTGATCTGGTTGGTCTTTGTACATTTGTACACACGGGAAAAAAGTGCATACATACACGTGTATATATACATGTATTGGTGTAAGCAAACGCTGTGCCCTGTGTATTTGCCTGTTCCTGAACAAAGGACATTGTTCTGAGGTTAATGGACTCTGAGTCCTTCCCCAGATGTTATCAGCTCCACTGCAGGTATTTGAGTTGCAGGGAAGAGATGTGATGCTCTTCTCTGGAGAGCTCAGATAGCAGATCTGCTTGCTCACCACTCCTGCTGGTTCGTGGTGCCAAGCTTATCTGTGCACGTAAACTCATCTATATGGGCACAGGGAGGCTATGGACCAGCCACTTTTGAATTTCTCAGTGTTGGCAGGTTTGCATGCACACATATGTATGGGCTCACAAAATAAGCCCTAATGTGGTTAGGATAACCTTTAACGAGAGGCATAGGGAATCTTCGTCAGTCATTTCCATATTCTCCCGCCTCTAGACTGCTGTTGATTTGATCTAGGTAAACAGTTTTATTCTACATGATTAAACGTTTCAATGATACTGCAGGGGAAGGAATTAAAAAACGATATGCTTTGAAGATAATTTTCGTAATAAATTCAAACCAGCCCAACTAATTCCACTGAAGAAAGAAAACTAGTCAGTAGAAATGCCGTAATCAGTATGAAAGCCTGATGAATGACGCGTAGGCACAGGAAAACTTACCCAACTAAATATAAAACTTTGGAAACAAAGTTTTGGAAACATCTAGGACAAGGACAATTCCTGTAGAAAGGATTTTCTTTTTACACAGGAAGTAACATTAACCTGTAAATCTCTACTCTGCTCTCAGAGATATTTCCCATATGGATCTGAAGACATTTTAATTTCCATATGTCCTGAGATAAATCCTCAGCCTCTGATCCTGCAGCAATCCAGGATATCAGATACAACACAGCCAAATGTTAGATGGGATGTTTATACATTTCTGTTTTGTGAAATGTTTCAAGGGAACTTTTATCTAACAATTCCAATGTATTCCTTTGCTCCCAATGCATTTCCATTTAATTTAGCATACCAACTTCTTTTCTGGATTAAAGTCTTTTCTACATTACTCAAGGAAACATTTCAAAGCTCATAAATGAAATTTTATGAAACTTGTGCTTTCAAAAGTATATCAACCTTTGGGGTTTTGGCAGGAAATTTGTTAGCTTAAATAATCTTAGAACATTTTTGTAGAAAACTATGTTTTGAATGATGAAACATGAACACCAATGCTACAACCTTCAGACATAAGGAAGATGATCTTCAAAAGATTTTAAAAGAAATCAATGCCTGTCAAAATTCACTGTGCTTGACCTATAGATCTAATATGAATTGGTCAACTATTTTGAATAAACCTGCAAAAATGCTCATGAGGAAAATGTAAGCATAAAAAGATGTGCAGTTGCAGTTCATAAAATGAAAAAGAATATCTTCTTTCAAAAAGATGTTCTGGGCTGTTATCAGATTTGCTAATTTGGTAACAGATCTGAGCTATTCCTGGGACTCTGTTTTAGGAAAAGATTTCTATATTTTGATGGACAGTGTCACAGCTGTTGAGATTAAAAAAAAGAATTTTTCCAGACTTAGCTTTGGCAGTTTGTACAATGTAAATCAGAAAGATGGGATAGAGGTCAAACAATCTTAGGATATGTGCCATCATCATAATCTGAGACCTCTTGGTAGTCATATGAGAGAATGAGTTAGCAGAGGATACTGGGGAGAAGGTGGCATTTAAACAAATGGAGATGAACGATTGCTGTGATGATAGTTTCCCATTAAGCAGCTGTAGAAGTCTAGTGGCCAGCACATGGTGTAAAAAGATGAATTTGGATTTTGAACATCCAAAATCAAAGCAAACTCAAAGATAAGAATTAACCTTAGCAGCTATAGAGTGTAGGTGTTTTTCAACACTGAAATCTGGAGTAAGCTCTTACTTTCACCAGAGCTCTTTTCAAGAATGTAGGAATCATCCTCATGCAATAAGACATTCACACCCATAAAGAAATCAGCACAAAACCTAATAATTAAATGGACATAATTCATACATTGAAACCAAACGATGATAAAATTCTCCACTAACTAAGGAGTGACCTTCTCGCCAATCTGTGCTCTTTTAGAAGGAATCAGAGCATGTCCAAATGTTTCCGGGAACCTTTGCCTGCTTCATATGCTCTTTTGTAGTTTGAGAGGAGCCTGTCATCTCCATTGCCTTTTATTTACCTAGTCATTGAGTCAATTTGTCTAGTTAATGAGAGCAGTAACTCCAAAACCAATAATTTCTTTTTTCAGTCATTGATCCATTTATTCATTTATTTTCTGCTCTTGAACTTGAGATGTCTTTTAACAATATGTGTTTTTTAAAGGAGGGATGCTGCAGGTGTATCAGCCCCAGTGCAGATTCCTCTCCAAACACAGAGAAGCCTCAGGGGTGTAAATGGCAAAGACTTCTCCTCTATATAGAAGCATCTGGTTTCTCCACAGATTCCCGAGGCAGTTCTGTTCGTGGCCCTGGAGGTGCCCTTGGGCCTGTTGTGTGATTAAGCCACAGATGGTTGTCTGGGCTCCTTTAGCCTCCCAGTTACAATTTCTGTTAGTGTATACCGGATTCTGAGGAATTTAAACCCTTTGGAAAAGAAGATACAGTTCAGTTTGCTTTCAAGATATCTATTTTGTTAAAATAAGTAAGTAAACTAAAGGCTGCAGTTATATTCTTCTTAACAGGATTTCAGGAGCTGACCCACTGAGGCCAAAGGAGGTACAGCCATATTTAGCACATGGAAGAGATGACATCAACAGGGAAAGTTAATCCATGTTCATGTTAAAGTTCTGCGTGTTTCTCTTTGGGTCAGGTATGTGATATGCCCTGTCCAAAAAGAGTTAGGGTACTTTTGGCTCACGCATAGTAGCTAGTTGTACCTCTGAAATTCCAGGGTCTTAGTCTTCATCAAGACTGTGGTAAAGACTGAAGAAAAGGAGCAGTGCAACCTGATAAAAGACAATTGGACTTTTTCAAAACCTCAGAAAATGTTTGTTTGAGTTTTTTGTCATGCTTCAAGTTGCAGCACTGGAGTGGCTGTTTAAAAAGAAGCTCAGCACATTCATTATACCATTGTGCACTCTGCTGATAAATATGCAGAGAAATGCTATCTGTTTAATCTGTGTAGGCATTCAAACCTTGTGTAATACTTAGTAGAAATAACTGGGCTGAATAAAGATTAATTATTTGTACTGCAGGAAAATAAAACAATTCTCACAGCAGCTGTTGTAATCTTGGTAGTAAAAGCAGAAGAGTTAGTGCAAATGCTCCAGTCTTGGGAGCCATAGAGGCAAATGTATCAGAGGAAATACCAATACATGGTTTTGCATATTTTCTTCTCACTAAGCACAGCTGCAGTAACACCTAATTTTCTGTCCATCCACTGTTTCTTGTAGTGCGTCAACACCACCCGGCTTCTCCCTTCCATTAGCTGACAACACTGTGCAGTAATGTAGCAGTGCTAACATACATCCACATCTTTCCAAAAAGTGAATTTTTCTAATGAATCTTTCTTCCTGTGAATAGGACACCAGCAGGTTCACTATATTCTGTACTGGGTTCATAACTCAGCTAAAGAAATAGGTTGGGGGTGCTTGTTGTGGTTTGCCAGGGCAAGCAGGACAGATGCAGCTTGTTCTTGCTGAAACAGAAAGAAAAAAATTCTCCTCTGAATTACATAGATTGCATTTGTTTCACAGGTCTGGGCAGAGGTATCAATATCAAGAACCTCCAAATGGCGGCGTGTGTTGGTCTGGAAACGTATGTATGAATGACTATCAATTTCTTTAACATAGGAAGCTAATAGGTGTATTATTGTCGTCCTGTAAGCAGACAGGGGCAATTAAATAATCAGCAAAATATAATTCCCTATTGGAACAAGACTAAATTAATTCTTCTTTTTGTATCTACAGTAACTGATAACTCATGAAAATTATCTATCATCAGACATATTCTGCCCTCTCATGCTGATACAACTTCTCATGATTTCCCATTTGAAAGCATCTCAGAAAAAATGTATTTCAAGAGAAGATATTTGAAGATGATGACCTAAGTTAACTCCAATCTCCAGGAGAGGGAGGAATTGTAAAAACAAGAAACATATGGAAGAATTCACAACAAGAGAACAGTAGGAGAGTAGGAAGTGGGGTAGGAAGAACAGAAGGAGGAAGATTAAGAGGAGGGAGGACAGCTGATCCTTGCCAGTGGGTAGAAATGATTGCCACGCTCTCATCTTGCTCCGAGTTCCCATTTCACTCCTGTGATGACTTCTCACACTCTCTGTGTTTCATTCACACATTTTTTAAATAGAAACAGCATTTAACCCACTTATGGGAAAATGTTAAAGAAAAAATGTCTGATCCCCATTTTCTTTTTTGAGGTGAATTTTCAAAACAGATTATACAAGTTTTAACACAATGCCTGCCACCACAGTATATAGAAAAGTTAGAGTAAGTAGTGTACTAAGTAACATAACTAATATCTACCACATGCTGTTCATTTTTTTCATTCTCTCCCTAATGGAAGAAATGAGTACTTGGGTGTTTTCTTTTTCTTTTTTCTTTTTAAATAAAACAGGTCTGTCCTACTGCATCTGTATGAGAGGATACAGGCCACAGAGCTGCACTTTTCACTTGAGAGAAGGGCAGGGATGTCTGCAGTGGCTGTTCTCCTTGGCTGAGATTTGTTCTCTAATCTGGGATTATTCCGGAGCAGCTCTGTCTTCTGCATAGATGAACTTTTGCCTTATGGTAGGGATTTCTGCTGTCAGCCTCCAGCCTCTTCCTGAGTTTTACAGAGAGGAAGGGAAGGTGAAGAGAGGGTGATGGGCTCACTGGGAGATGAGTAGTTAGGGAACCACACTCCTCTGCTCTTTATCAGTGTTTCCTAAAGACTCATAGTTTCATGGCCAGATGCGTTGCTATTTTCCATGCAGCTAGAGAAGACACATATCCAAGATGAGGCCACCATCTGTCAGGGTGGGACACATTCCCCTACCAGTCAGAGACAGCAAAAAGTTTTACCTGAATGACTTTTACAATGATGGATTTAACCACTTACTCATACATGTGTACCATTAAAAGAAGAGGCCTGCACCATATCTGCAAATTCTTCAAGTATTTCCTTCACAAATCAGTGTCATCTCTCTTTCCGAGGTTCATTTTCAAGCAGCCATTTTTTTTTCATTATCTGATCTTGTCCAAACACTGAGACTGACTGGGGTTGTCGGTATATGAGTATTTGATATCTTTTTCGCAAATTGTGTTTACAGGAATATTGCCAGTGCTTGCTGTCATGGCACCTCATGAGCTGTCTTGGGGGCTGCTTGAAGATGTTTATTTGGACTGAAATGCACACTGATCATTGTAAAACTTTGTAAAAATACTCATGCCACTAGAGTTAGTGGCGGGTGAGTAGTATACTGAACAAAGCAACACCTAAGTCACCTGCAATCACCTAAAATTGGTTTCTTTATTGCCTAGATTTAGTTAAAGGATAATTGAGAGTGAAATGGAGCATAGAACATAGCCTTGGAAAACTATTAACTGTGAAGTATTTTAGAAACTTGAATACTACTAAGTCAAAGGCAGTTACGTATCTGAAAATGGAATTTTGGTTTTCCTTGTAATCTAAGGATCAGCTATGTCAATGGCTTTGAAAATCAAATTAATGAAAAACAATTTTTAGTTAATTCTGATTTTAACACCTTTGCATGTTGATCCATGTTGACTCCAAGATGCTACTGAGATAGTCTGTAGTGTTGACAGTTGCTGTCTTTCAAGCAAGATGAGTATTAGTCTCCCTTGGTTAGTTTGCAAAAATTGCATTTTTGCTGTGGTGTCCTGGATAGTTCTTGCTTATTCTCTGCCTAATTTAGAAGCACCACAGGGCTCTCAGCAAAGATTCAGCTGGCACCCTCTTCTACCCTAGCGCCTTTCATTGATGAGTCTTCATGTTGTGGGTTATAGAAACACACATGTGTCTTCATGTTTGTCATTTAGCCAAATTGCTTCTCTTTACTTAGTAAAGGGTTCAGGTGATAACTAGAAAGTGGGAGAGTTCTGAGGGCTCTGTCATATCTTTGACATGCCTCCTCACAAGGTTTTGGTGAGTGGGAAGATTTTCTCACCAAAAGGAGGGAGGTTTTGCCTGAAAACAAGTGAAACCTATGACATTCTGTGCAGAAGACCCTTACTTGGAGTCGGGCTGCCATGGCCAGATTAGCCCAGAGCAAGACTCTGGCAATCCTCTCTACTTGAAAATTTTTATAGGACACAACAAATTCTAGGCTGAATTAACCTTGCTCAAAATTTTCTGCTGGTTTCACAGGGAAAATAATTTCATTCTCCTTGATCCCACCCCTGGCTCAAACCATTTTCACTTGTGAGATCCCAAGATCTCCCTGACAGGGAAGCAGTAATGCAGCAGAGGTGGATGGGTTGGAGAGCATTTTTTCTGTGTGTGTCTCCACTGGATAAACCTGCCCGATACCATTATTTCCTCACAAGAATGCATGAACCTCTTCTATTTACCATGTTGAAATTAGCTCTCAAACAAAATTACTTATAATAAGCAACTCCTAGATATTTTGTCTTATATATTATTGTACTGTTCAGTGCTAAATCTACAGGAGAGAGCACAGGCAACACCTGAACTGCTACATCATTACTTGAAAAGACTTCCAGAAATCAGTGCTTCCAGGAAAAGGATTAACCACCGTGCCAGTTTTTCAGCTGTTTGGATCCATGCATGTTGTCTGCAATGTGTTGACTAGTCAACGATTGAAGAGTAGTACTACAAAAACTGCATGGCTTTGGAAGATAGCCCATTAAAAACGTGTTTTAATTTATCAGAAAAGATTGTGCTTTTTTTTCTATTCTTTTCAAATTCTTTCTTAAATAAGGATCCTGTAATTAAGTAAGTTAATGTAATGCAATGTAGTGGAATAAAAAGCCTTAAATGATGGTCTCAGGCTCACAGCCAAAGTCTGAAGTCATAGACTATATCTATTTTTATTTCAGAAATGACTAACAGCTCAGTTCACGTCTTTCCCAGCTGTAGTTGGGCAGCTGAATGGGGAAAAAACAGATGTTCGCAATATGAAAACTTCCTCTGATAGTTCATGAACTCACAAATGTATATGGTAGGAGAGTAGCCTCTTTCTATCAGAAATGGGAAATACCGCTGTCAAATACAGCTTGAGATCCAGGCCAGAAATTGTTTTACTGCAGAACAGTTATAGGGGCACTTCCCAGGACACAGACAAATCCCAAGATATGGGATCATATATTTTCATTGACATTGAATCTGGTATGATTTTGGTTTACAAAAATACATGTGTAAATGCCTGTTTCTCATACACACATCACTAAAACTTCTGTGACAGATTTTTTTTAAAAAATCAGTTGGATTATACAATTATTATAGTTATTATTATTATTATAGTTCAGGTGCAGGAAAGGAAGTTGGAATTAAAGTGACTTCCCTTTCAAATTTTTACACACACTGCCTTTTGGATACTGTGGTCACTTGTGTGTAATACTCCACCTGAGACTTCACAAAAGTCAGCTGTTAACAGTGGCACAGTGTCTGAGTAAGATCAGCTCAGAGGCAGGTATATGATTTGTAAGCATTGGATGATTACTCTTCCACAGGTGTTGCTTACTCTTCTAATTTGAAAGTCAAAAAACATGACAGAGATTATCTCTGTTCTAGTAAAGTGTATTTGCACAGAAACTTTTCCAACAGTAAAATTTGGGTGATTCCACCACAGCTATATTGGAGACTTGCTTGGGCAGGAGCTGTGGCACACCTGCCCCAGCTGCCCATGCCCAGCCACCTTGTCCCTGTTGCTTCAGCATCATCAGCATTAGGTATTCCCAGTTCCATCATCACAGGGAGACCACAGGTACGCAGACTGAACAGAAGTGCATCTGCCTTGATTTCGCCAGGGTGGAGGTGTTCCCCAAGACCCTGCACCCTCTTCAGGGCATGCCAGTCTCTAGGTCACGCGGTTATTCCCCCAGACTCTCTGGACAAGCCCCGAGCTACTTTAGGTTTCATGCCACAGATATCAGACCCTAAAACAGAGTATCCTACACTCAAGCTACCCCTTTCCACTTTCTGTGGGTATGGCCTCGCTTTCCTGTTTCCTTTAACACATTTATGTTGGTTCCAATTTTGGCTCACTTCTTCCTTCAGTTCCCCTGTTATTACAGCCCAATTGATTGTTTTCCCCTGTATGATGCTTATAATGCTATACCTAAATGTTTCCCCACACTAAGAGGGTCTGATTTTATTTCCAACTTCCAACTTTCCAACTTTCCTGTCCTGAGGGCTTTACTGCAGGTTACAATCATGAGATGCTAGTGACTGCATGTCCAACAAATCCTTGACTGAAGAGAGACTGAAGAATATAGACACAGTTAAGCTCCCATTGGACCCAAAAGGTGATTCAAATTCTTTCTGTATGTCATGGTTTACCCCCAGCCGGCCACTGAGCACCACGCAGCCACTCGCTCACCCCCGCCCCGGGTGGGATGGGGGCGAGAATCAGAAGGGTAAAAGCGAGAAAACTCATGGGTTGAGATAAAGACAGTTTAACAGGTAAAGCAAAAGCCGCACACGCAAGCAAAGCAAAACAAGGAATTCATTCACTACTTCCCATTGGCAGGCAGGTGTTCAGTTCAGCCACCTCCAGAACAGCAGGGCTCCATCACGCGTAACGGTTACTTGGGAAGACAAACACCATCACTCCGAACGTGTCCCCCCCCCCTTCTTCTTTGCCCAGCCTTATATGCTGAGCATGACATCATATGGTATGGAATAGGCCATTGGACAGCTGGGCCAGCCGTCCCAGCCACGCTCCCTCCCAGCCCCCTGCGCACCTGGCAGGGCACGGGAAGATGAAAAGTCCTTGACTAGCGTAAACATTACTTAGCAACAACTAAAACATCAGTGTGCTATCAACATTATTCTCATACTACATCCAAAACACAGCACTATACCAGTTAGTAGGAAGAAAATCAACTCCACCAGCTGAAACCAGGACACTGTACTTCTCCTGTAAGTTTAGTTTTTCAGGGAAGTTGAGTGAAACTTGTTGGCTTTTTTTTTTTTACTGTAATACTTTTTCCAGGTTTGTTCTAAGTGGTTTGGAATCTCTTCGCTTTTGCAGAAATTACCTCAAGTTACTTCAACCTCAAAACTTTGTATATGATGGAGGAGGTTCATGTGTTTAAATCACTGAGCCAGGGTCCATTCAGTTCTCCAGTCTCCCCTCACCTGTCTATTGCTCCTTGTCATGGGAAAGGCAGGGCAGAATTGCTCAAAGTATGTCCAACCTACTGGATGTTTTTCAACCAAGCACATGAAACTTCCTGCTCATTTGCATCTCTTTAATTATTATTCACCACATCTGCCATCCACACCGGTTTCAGCATTATCAACATTTTAATGATCTCTCTCTAACAGGGAATGTTCTTGCTACAGTGAAACTGATAGCTTTAGATTGTATAACATGCAAACATGCATAACATGGAAAAAAGATCAACATGCTAATAACATTCTTGCATACTCAGTTCAAGAACGACCTTCTGGGAAGATTAGTCTGACCTCACACAGCAATAAGTCATCTCCAAAGTCTGGATACATTTCCATCCCTCCAAATGAGTTGGTTAAAAGTGGCATTTCACAATGGCATCAACTAGTAAGACAGATTTACATTAGTGTAAAATTAGAATGAACTTAATAATAAATGGACAAAATAAGAAAACAATTTTCAACCCAAACTAACATCTGTTACTGTTTAATATTATTAAAGGAAACTGAGACAGCCAGGTTTTAAACTTATGTTTTGCACATGCACTAAGCAGTGCTTTTAGACAAATTTTGATTAGGAACAGCGTGAGTTCCTTATTTGCACGGCTGACCAGACTTGTGGTCTATTGTATACTTAATATTGGTCTCTAAAATTTTTCTAATCAGATAATTGCTAGTTTATCACATAGACAATGTAGCCTTAAAAGGATTGTAATGACATCATTATCATCCACAGTGGGCTGTAAAAGAGCTATTGTGGAATGAATAGTCAGTGTTTCAACCCAAGTATCTATGGACGCTCCTTTATTTACAGAGAACAAAAGGAAAACCCGGAAGTTTTAACGTTTATTTGCTCTCTGGCAGCCTAAAGAAAATTTAAGTGGGTGTCAGTTTAAAAGAACCCCAGGAGACAGAGCATTGGTTTCCCTGCATGGATGTCTTTTAATCGCTGTAGTTTTTCTGTGAGAATTGGAGAAACAGGGTCTTGTTCTCCACCCACATGATATTAGTGATTGTCAGGATAAGACATTTTACAAATTAAAGCAACAAAAGCCTAAATCAAAACAAGACTCCAACAAAAGCTTAGTAAATCACACAATAAAACCTTCCAAATTATGAGGCTTATAAAATCATTCCCTGTCTAATCTCACGATGAATGCCCCTTCATCTCCTTCTTAAATTGAAAGTCCAAAGATTGGAACTGTGATACAGAGGAGAATAATCTTGGGAAATTCCTAGTTAAAGAGAGTAATACTGATGGACTTGGTATACAGCTACTTGGGTTTACCTTATTTGTACACTGCAAACATGGTTTCTAGTACAAAGTAAAAACCCAGCACTGACTGATTTAACTATTGTGGATTATACAGCAGGTGATACTGCTTGATTTCTGTTAAATAAATACTCTCTTTAAAAGGTTTTATTATTTGATCAGCTTAGGAAGTTATTATATCTTCATTCAAATGTAATGTTTATGAGGTTTACCTATTTATTTTAAAAGATATTTTATTGTCACTCTTTTACTATTTGTGGCTAGAACTGAAATTTTCAGAAGAACATGTGAACAAAGGATTACGTTGTGTTTCCTGCATATCCTGAGCCAAGGTACATTGAGATCTATGCACACATGTGTATATACTGTCTTACATCTGAGGAAAACAAGAAAAAGGAGAAATATTTATTCCAAGAAAAAGAAAAGACAGCATTTGTTTTATTGGGAGAATTAAAAATATATTTAAAAAGAGGCAATTTAAAAAAAAGATTTATGGAGTATGAAAACATGATACAAGAAGCTAGAAAACTGGCAAGCTGGAAAATGTTAAAAGTAGCAGAAAAAAGAATAATCTTAGGAGCTCTCTTGTAACGTTACTCAAAGCAGGCAGGAAAACCTAGTAACAATGATTCAGGAAAGGCAGAGCTTGACAAATCATTATGTTCTATATTAGGAAACAGGTAGATATAGCCCTTCTACAGCTAAGGGAAATCTTAGACATAAACATTTTGAAACCAGCTAGTCTAAATAACCTCTGTGAAAGAGGTTTCTCCAGGCAGATGTTTGGCTGCCCACGTCTCTTAGGTGGCTGGTGGGCAGGAGCTGCATTGCTCATTCTGGCTCTGGAGGACACGGGAGTGCAGCCTGAGAGCGTGGGGTGCCTCTGATACCCTGTGGCCATTGAGGGAGGTCCCGCTCCTGCTCTTTCTACCCTGCTGCTCTCCTCCTCTGCCTCTGCTCCTGCCTCTCAGCTCTGCACAGCCCCCAACACTCACATCCCTCTACAAGCCACTTCCAACAGTACAGCAGAAAACTGTCTGCTTTGTCTTTTTGCAGTTTTAGTTTTGTGCTGGGTTAGTGAGCTGCTGCATCTCATGGCAGTTCAGAAGAATATCATAGCTGGTACCATGTAAATAATGGATGTAAGCAGATGGGATTGTGCAGGAAAAGGATTTGGAGGGGGGCGACTGAGACTACTGTCTTTCAGCAGTGGTGGCCAGTTGGAATCCAGTGACCCTCTCTCTCCTCCTTCTCATGCAGCTTCATGCTTGTTGAGAAGCACCTCAGGCATATGCTGGGCTACCCAAGAGACACTGCTGCAGGGAACAGACTGTGGTACGTGGGTTGTGTGTGTCTCACATGGCTTGCAGACACTGATTTCCAAAAATTGCTCAACCAGCATCACTAGAGGAATAAACTGAACAATTAATCAAGATGAAGCTCCACAGAAAAGCATTCCAGACACAGTGCTCATATAGGTCTGCACTTGGCCATAGACTGTGCCCTTCAGGCATTGCTGTCACTGAAAGGGAGTCAGACACTGTAGCTAGAACGAGAGGGGACTTGGGTGAGTGAAACAGTTTGCAGACCTGTATTGGGCTTCCCATTCTTTTTCTTTTTGCTCATTATATTTAACCAAGACTTATTGTTTAAATCCACTCAAACAGACATTTACCGATGCTGATTAAACTCAGTAAGTGTTAGCAAACACATGAGTCAGTCATGCTGTCTCCTACTGAAGGATGCTCAGTCCTTCCTTTTCTCTCCTGCCTTCTCTGATCTGATAGCTAACCTTTGCAGATGGCTTTTTCTCATGATTTATACAGGGAATCTTTTCAGTTACAGTGACCCACAAATTTCATAGCAGATTTAAGAGTGAAATGTTGGAATCTCATAGCCAGGAGCAGGAAGGAGCATTACAATATTCATAGGGGGAGGCTCAAAGTGAAAAAGGAGCCCTCTTCAGCCTTCTGGAAATTTTCCATATTGACCCATTACTTCAAGAGCCTGATTTCAGTCCCTGAAAAAATTTAAAATGTGGTTGGTAAAAGTAACTATATAAATGTAATAAGCTTCAGTCAGACATTTGGCATACTGTTCCTATTGACAGCTATTTGTTTAGATTTGTCTAATAAAACCATCTAATATGTTATTTTTTGATACAGTGTAGCATTAACTTTTCAGTTGGGACTTAAGCAGGAAGTTTTACGCAGGGTTCACAAAGATTTGCAACCATTCCTACCAATACTGAATATTCACATCAACGAACTGGAAAGTACACATAAAATCATGGTGAATAAAATTTACTGTAAATATACCACTTTCCCAAAGACAGGCTGGGCTAGTTGAAGCAAAGTGTATTCAGACAGAGCTAAATGCAAATTATGTCTAGGGACAATAAATGCAAACCACACGCCCAGCTTAAGGGACTATATCCTGGAAAGCAGTGACCTTCAAGAAGAATTAGGGTCAAAGTGGACAACTAAACTATCATGGTTTAACCCTAGACAGCAACTAAGCACCACACAGCTGCTTGCTCACCCTCCCCCTCCCGCCCCGGTGGGTTGGGGGAGAGAATTGGAAGAGCAAAATAAGAAAACTTATGGGTTGAGATAAGAACAG
>NW_009228460.1:0-3066 GCF_000690835.1 Fulmarus glacialis
GGAGAGTGTGGAGATGCAGTTTCTCAGAGAAACTTTTGGTTTTAGTGTTTGAAAGATTGTCTCTTTACCTATTTTCCTTGTTTGGTTTGAAAACGGTGGTCAGAGCGAGATGCCGTCTCCTTCTCACCCCCACTTCTCTGGTCAGAAATCTTCCTGTGCCCCTCCTGCAGCTGGTGCTTCTGGGCTGCAATGCCACATGCCATCTTTCCTCATTTTAATGGCCAGATGCAAATCTGGTGTTAGGTGCTGGTCCTTCGAAGCATATTGAGAGGTTGGTGCTGCTCGCAGCACAGCAGGGAACGCTCCATTAAAAGCAAAGGAGGAACACATTTATTTGAAGCAGCAGCTTCTTCTGTACCATTATGCCTCATGTGGGCTTCAGAGATGAAAGTCTGTATGACAGCTGGTTGAGTGATAGCGACCTAATTTTTCTATGTGTAGGAGGTGAAAACAGAGCAGGTGAAAGGGAGGAATTTGGCAGGGAGCTGGAGAGGGGCTGGTGCACCTGAGAGGAGACATGCAGGAGTCCTGCCTGCTGCAGGGGTCAGGGCATGGATTGCAATGGCACTAGCTGGGAGCGCTCAGAGAGCACTGGGAGTGCCAGCAAACCCTCTCAGTGGTTTATTGCACATAGCCTCACATACAGCCAGCTGGGAACTTTCCACTGGTACAATTTTTTCACAAGAAAATATGTAAACAAAGCTTCCCACAGGAAATCGCATATGTTCTCACTGAAGATGGAGCGATATACTGTAAGTAGATTCACATCCATCCCACTGAAATAGTCGTCTTGTGATTTATAGGACTGGCTGGAGTATGGTGTAATTAAGGTCAAAATTCTTAGACTTTGAAAGTGACAACGTGCATCTGTCCTTTCTTGCCTCTTTTGCCTCCTGGTACTAGGTTAAAGGGGGAAAAATGGATACTCTGATAGTTACTGAATGGGAAAGCATCTCCTTCTTGTGCTGGATGTATTTAAGAAATGGGCTGACTCAGACAAAAGTTTTGGGTCAAAGCAAAGCAGAGATCTCACAGTGAAGGTCTATGCAGGGCAGGCAGGATAAATCCCAGTGCTTTCTCAAAAGAAAGCCCCTGGCAAGCAAGCTTTCAAAATATTTTCTGTTTTGTCAAACACTCCTAAAAGTTTCCAACAGGAGCCAGAGATGTAAGCTTTAGCACATTTCTTTGTTCCTGCAAGTCTTTTTGCGCTTTCATATTCAATTATTTGTTTTTATTTATTGAGTTACTTGGGTTTGTTTATTCAGTTACATGCTTTTGTTTCCAAGGTTTTTTAGCAGTGTCAGCTTTGTTCATGCTGAATTTTTTTTTTTTTAAACAGTCGAGTTTGCTGCTGCCTTTGTGAGCGTGTGTTGTCCTTAATCTCAGGGATCTCCTTCAAATGTCTTTCCAAGCCCAGACTGCACCTTCAGGGCCTGTGTTTTTTGATGGAAGTATTCCTTGCAAATTTCATTTTTTGTGGATAAAAAATGTAGCCACATGTTCTTCCCGAGCGTGCTGCATACAGCTTGTTAAGTATTTCTATCGCTGCTTCATCATAGCGCAGAAGCAGCAATTTAGTTGCATTCCTGTTCAGTGCTTAACGAGATGGTAGTGTACAAGTGGAAGGAGTATTTTCTGCAAGCAACCAGAGGAGACAAGGTGCTCCTTCATATAAACTTTTCACCAATTTATATTTTTCAATGGAAAAAATCTGATTTTGTAGGGACTTGAAAAAATTGCTGAGGTGGATATTGCTTGCTTATTTTTTACTTCTGCCTTTTTCTATTGCAGATCGATAGCAGAGAGGAACGCAAAAGCAAGAAACAAACTGGAGATTTTTTCCACTACCTCCCAAAGTACTTGAAGCTGAGAAAAGTGAGGATGGTGCTGAATGCACAAACAAAATGGTGAAACAGCACAAAAAAAATGCAGAGCAAAAATGTATTGACCATTGAATACTTTGCACAAATCTAATCACAAATCTGATAACCAGGAAGACGCAGCATGTGAGGTTTTGTTGTGCAGCCCCAGTTTGTCCCTTCACTGGTGTAACAGCAAAGATTGGTCTTACTCTGCACTCCATGGCAGGTTTCCAATGTCAAAATGTGCTGGCTTGTGTGTTTTCAGCACTAAGCAAAGGTTTATTTTTCTCTTACCTCGTATTAGCTTGGGATAATTCATCTAAGGACAGGGACAAATGTGGTGTGTCTGCCACATGTTCTGTTGCTTCCTTCTGTGAGTGCTTAATAAACATTGGGTATGTCTTGTGGCAAGTGTTTATACAGTGATAATTGCTGAAAATTTGGTTGTCTCTCTGCAATGTTACCTAGGTGTTCTTGCTTTTACAAGTCAGGTGAGAAATAATCACTGAAAGCATCTCGGGGAAAAGGCAAAGAGCTGTAAAGAACAATGTTCCTTAGACCTGGCTGTGCTGCCACCAGCCCGCATGGCCGATGGCAGGGTCAGAGCAAGGGAGACAGCTGTGGTCAGTGGGGGCTCTGGTCACTGTGGCTTTAGAAGTTACTAAATTCCTGAAGTCCCTCAAAGGTGGAAACCAAAGACATTGTGAGGCACAAATGCTGTCTGTGCAGATCGCACCTTCTGTGTGCACCAGCAGCCAAAGCCAAGGGAAGACCATGCTAATTCTGCAGGACAGGTCTCTGTGGGCAGACTTACTCACTCTACCTGTGGCGCAATTTAATCTCTGCAGGAAATCCAGATCTGCCAAGTGCAAACAGCCAGCATTGATTGCGCCTGGTGCCTGAAGGACGGGGTTTGCCATTGGCGTTATTGTGAGCACCAGACACCTTGGTTGAGCACTGGCAAATGGTGCTGCTGGTTCTGGAGGTTGTGGGGCTGCTTCTGTGACCCAGCATGGGGAAGTGCTTCCTGCAGAGCTGAGAAGTTTCCCCCTGCAAGGGGCTCTGTGCCAGGCAGGTGTTTAGCCCAGCAAGGTGTGCTATCTGGCCAGGAACATGTTGCAAGTCAATAATCTTGCAAAGGAAAAAGCATCCAAAAATACTTAATATTTCTGGATGTGACTACATCAGTGGACAAGGGAAAAGC
>NW_009228461.1:0-29085 GCF_000690835.1 Fulmarus glacialis
CATCACCCCAGCGTGCTCGTGTCGCGGGCGGGCAAAGCGGGCAGGTGATCGGGCACTTTGGCCGATGGGAACCATTGGGGGAATGCTCAAATGTTCTGAACAGCACACGCGTTAACTGGGAAAATCCAGACTGGCTCAGGAATAAGTCACAAGTAGCCAAAAAGGTATTCATAATGAATTAATTTCATTAGCTGTATGACCATGCAAATAACACTATTTGCTACAAAAATTGGAGGCGATTGCATAGACTTTGACAGCAGTGAGTTGTGTGCTCCATTTTCAGTTGCTCTTTCAGATCTTTGACTCAAAATACTGTGCACCATTATGTTCTTCTGCAGCTTATATCCCTGGGTACTTTCAGCAGCTCTTTTAGAAAGTAACATAAGAGTTATCATCTCATCTCAGTGTGAATGATGTTCGTAGGTGCATGAAAACGAGGATAAACTGCCTGATGTTAGAAAACAATAAAATACAAAGCTTTCTACTGCATCAGTACGTACCTTTCCCTTGCCAAAAGAATAGGTAAAATTATCTGAAGGAAATGGCAATCAGACTGGATCTCAGAGTAAAGTGTCCAACAGGGTGAACTTTTCAAAGCACCACTACTGATTTTACAGCTATTAAAACCCAAGGCATTTCTAAAAAAAAACCCTCACCTTTTTTATGGTACCCTTATTTGCGATTAATTATGTATGTAAAATTCTGAATGAAGAATGCAGCATTCGAGGAATTCATGTTGAGTTTCAGTAGTTAGTCCAGTGATATTAAAATGAAACAGGACCAACTTTGTAGGGGGCAATTATAACACATTACGGTGTGAATTGCACACTGTGATTAAACTCATAGGAGGTACTCAGCAGCAGCATTTGCTTTGAAAGGGGCACTGATTACCATTTGTACTATGCATTTTGGTAATCAAAAATCATTATGGAAAATATTACATCAACTAAACAAATACCCCCTTAGCAGCGTGGAAGATACAGAATTTTTTTTTTTTTAAAGTAGCCTTATGCATGTAAATAAATAATTTTTTTCTGCACGGGACTAGCACTTGATCAGCACATCAAATCAGTATGCTGTCAGGCTACAGCAGGCCCACGGGCTGCAGAATGAACGGTTTAAAGTTAAAACACCTCCTGGGGTTGGGTTTGTCTTTCATGTCTTAACTTCAGGCTGGTTGCAGTTATATTATAAACCATCATTTACTTGTGATTTATGAAAATAGCCTTGTGAAAGAATTAAACTAACAAGAGGTGTTAACATTTACTTTGGAAGTCCTGAGTTATTTCTATTAAATGGCTTTCCCTAGGATTTAAGATAGGGGAGTCTTAAGGTTTTTACTGCCTATAAAATACTAATGGGCCTGTGTTGCAAAGGTACTATATTTTTCTGGCATGTTTTGACACCTAATATTTTAAGGGATTTGGAGAGAGCTCTTGTATCATGGCATTAACCAGTTTTATTAAGGTATTTTTGCCACTGATTTCTGAGGGCATTTCAAATGTGCACACGCAGAAGCACGTGGCTTTTGCAGGACCGCGTGCCCCTCCCGGCCCAGGGCCGCGTCTCCCCAAGTGCGGTGGGTTTCATTGCAAAGCAGCAGGGAAGAGTCAGGCTGACAACAGATCCCACCTGCAATTCCTCAAAGCAAAACTTTGTCGCAAGCTAACAGAAACCAGATAGCTGCTCGCTCAGGGATATCTTTCCTTCTTTCTTCTTTTCTTTGATAGGATGTAATCTAGAGAAAGCGTAATGTTAATCTTACAACACTTCTGGCAGTCGGGGACTGTGTGATTGTTTTAAAGATGCAAACTCATCTTCACTGTATCTTGATCATCTTCCCTCCTTTTCATCCTGCCATACCATTTTGATTGCTTAACATAAGGTCTAATGTCAAGTAATAATAAAGCAATTACAAGAAACACAATTCATTCTAAAATGCATTAAGCAAGAACTAAATTAAGGCACATAATTAACAACAACAACAAAAAGATACATTCAGGACAAAATGTTTTAACCCCTAGATTTCTTCCAGCATTAACTACCTTGGCATTAACTCAAAACTGGTAGGGGAAAAAATATAGATTATATGCACAGACGCAGTAGGGCTTTTAGTGATTTATGTAGGGCAATTCACAGATCTGTCACGCATGATCCTTTCTATATAGTAATATACTCAGTTTAAACTGTCATGTTAATTTTTTTTTCTTGTCCATCTGGTCCAATTATTAGAAAATTGTACTCAAGAAGGCTCCAATAACAAACATGAAACAGCTCAATATTTCAAGTTGCCAGTATTTTTCTCATATTTGTTCTTTTTAATTAGAGAGCATACCGAGTTCCAACCGCAGGACCCAGGCATTTATTAAGTGATAGAGAAGCAGCACTATTTTATTGACTAATTCCCCAGGCTTTTATTATGTTTCCTAGCAAAATGTGATTTATAGGAAAGTTAATAAAGGTATCCTCACCTCCTGCACCTGGAGACAGGACATCTACAAGGGGAAGACATTTAGACTAATAAGTGAAATCACAAATCTGGGAGCTGAAATTGGATTTTATTTCTGGGAGTGCAGTAGAGAACTGATGCAGGCTTGGGCATTTAACATCTCCATTCTTAGCTGGCTTTGCCGATAAAATGAAAGGTATAGTTTCTCTGGATTTTCAGAAACATTATGCTAACTGATTACAGAGTACTTAAAAATTTTGAAAGTTTTAATGCTGAAAAGCATCATTGAAGTATTGTTTCCTCTGTATTACTTTTCATTTCCTCCCCACAAATGCTCAAGAGTTTTTTTTTTTTTTTAACTGATTCCTGAATTGAAAGTAACTACTTGAAAACTGTACGTTGTTCCCAAATTCTTGTCAGATCTTGACTGATTTTTTCCCTTTTTACGGCATTTCCTTCGTCGTTTGTGTAGGAGCCGAGCGCTGTGCATGGGGCCCTTCTGCGGGCTCTGCTGGCGCCTGAAGGGCGGCACCAGGACAGAAGCACGCTGGAAAGCTGGTCGCCGCTACGTACGTCAGTTCCAAGCCCAGCTATGACAAAAATCATAGTACAACAGAATTGGACAAATGCAATTTAAAATAAATGCATTGATTCTGATTCTTAATAAGGTTAGGCATGCAATTGTGTGATGACTAATTTGTGTGCCTAATTACCATGATTGTATGTGCAAATCAAGTAATTATGGAAGTAAATAACCATAATCAGTTATTTTCATGGGTAATTATTCAATTTTACGCACAATGGCAATAATTGGGTGTGCAAATTAAGCATGCAATTGTGCATGCATATTCAACACACACTTGTGTGTCTAATCTTTTCATAAATCATCCTTTTTTTCTGAGGATTTTTCTCATTTTCCATCCTTTAATCTGGTGTAGCCTTACTGGAACATTATTGCTAGGGGTAAGGATTTGGAAACTCTTCTGTTCCGAACTTTCCTGACTTTTTAGTGGTTAATAATTCTCCACTGCAAATGGACTGCTCTCCTGAAAGGTGGCTGTTTCATTCTTGTTCGTAGCACAGGTGCACTTTTTTCCTAATTGGGCGGGGAATTTCTGAAGAGGAGACTGAAGTAGATACATTCCATCTTTTCTTAAAACTTCAAATATGTAATTTTGTAATCTATTAAGAACGCTTCAAATGGAGGCGTTTTTTTTTGCACTCATATACCCAATTACCTTGGGTTTTTAGACATAAACAATAGTGTCTTTGTCATCAAGAGGACTTCATGCTGCACTGCATCAGAGGAGATGTCCCTAAACTGTCATTAAAGGCAAGGAACACACTGTACCTGCCTGCTTACCACGCAGGTCTGATTTACAAAAGCACTGTGGCACTGACCTAATTCAGTTCCCACTTAAGACGTGTAGAAAGAAATCCCATTGACCTCAATACAAGCGAAGTTTATCACTGCCGAGCGCTTCTAAAAATGTCACCCCATTTTTCTCTCTTAAGACCTGAATTTGTAGGCATATAATTACCTTTAAGCATATATGCTGAAATTCTTCCAGCTTCAGGAGCCTGAGAGACATTGTTGACTGTGATACGCCAGTCCCCAGACACCAGGTTGGCTATTTCAGCGTCGCTCCAGTGAAGGTCTGTCCCAAGCGCAGTTGCGGGGCGGCCCCCAAGTCGTGCCTGCGGTCAGGACACAGCACATGCAGCTCAGCCCCGACTGACAGCGGCTATTTAGGGATCTTGGCTATTTAGGGATCTAGATGGCTCCAGTGCCAAAGGAGCTGTTATTTATTGATATCTTTCCTCCCCCTCTCTGCCCACGGCAGAGGAAGCACCCTGACTTCAGTCTGCCTCAGGAGGAGTGTCTCACTGCTCTGTTTAACCAAGGGATTTAATTTCCATTGTTTGTCTTTTGTGTCCCTTTTTGTTCCCGATAGATTTCCCCAGCCTCATTGATACTAATCTCATTGTCCAGGAATCAGCAAAGGGTAATTAGCCGGTGCAATAATGATCTATCTGTCACAAGATCATGGCCTTTCATCACACACCATCCCAGATGTTTTCTAACTAAGTGCAGGAATCACTGTCGAAAAGGAGCACGACCGTCTCATGGTGTTCAGTGTCAACTGCAGAGGCTTGGCACGGCACATGGGAGCAATTCCCACCGCCGGTCCTAGGGGCATCCAGCCAGCACGGCCTCCCGGTCCCAGCCTGACTTGTCATCAAACCAGAAAGGGTTTCCTAGTGGGCAGAACCTGATCTTCTTTGTGGTTAAAAAAGGTGACAACGACAACAAAAAAAAAAACCCCTCGCCCTGTTTTGATATTTCAAAGGAAAAGCTTTTTAATTTTGTTTTTTAGCTATCAAGTGACTTTTCTCAGCACGGTATGGTTTCCTATGGTTTCCTACGGTAAAAGGCTAGAAAGGTCAAAACCAGAAGACATCTTGTTTTCATTGAAATGAAACATCTTGTTCATATGCAAAGCATTTCTCCCGGCCGTTTCATTTCATAGGGAATTTTTAAATTTTAGGTTTTGAAGCATTCTGAAATGAAAAAAGAAAGGCTGAAAAGCAGAACTTTGTATAAACCAAAACTGGTTTGCTGAGTGTTTTCCTGGCAGCAGTGTCACACCAGTGTCACAACTGGGCTTCCCAGCTTGGGATGAAACCTGCTGCCTCGTGTAGCACGTTCTGCTCCTGTCTCAGAGGATGAACCGTCTCAACTCTACACGGTGCCATGCTCTACCATGCTGATTTTTCCAGGCAACTGTGAGCACTTTCTGAGCTCTTTCTCTACAAAAGAGGTACAGAGGTGCCCAGATGTTTCTTGGTGTGTCTTCTTTAATTGCCAGACTAACCTGGCGTCCTACTTGATGAGCCCATCAGAAGTTTGCATGCTCAGTTCTGCATTTCACATCATTGAGAAGCTATGTAATCTATTCTCTAAAAATATAAAGAACGAGAAACTTCCTTGTCATAAAAAGTTTAGTTATACCTTCAGGGAAAGGCTGTTATTTTTAAATTGTATATATCCTACCCATAATATTACCACCTTTAAATATACATGTATGCACACAAAATAATTTTGAATTGTAATCTCTAGGAGAAGATAGTTTTCAAAATATCCATAAATGAGGATAATTGTGCTGGGTTCCTACATAGTAATATGGCCACTGAAGTCGAAGTGGAGAGATAAATCACTAATTATAAACAATAAACACTGGATGTTGTCATTTCACAATTCTGCTGACTTCACAGAGCTGCAGCTGCCTTATGGAAAGTCTTGCTAAATGTTTCTTTGTGTCAGAACAATTCTGCTTATATAGCCTGTATTTCCCATATTTCCTTATCCTTATTCTGAGTTACTGGAAGCATTTGCATTAAAAAAGTATCTTTGTTTCTTAAGAGTTCATCTGGCTTTGCTTATCATGCACATGCCGAGCAACTGAGATCAGCAGCAAGAAGAAACGCCTGTTTCCCCAGGTTAAGAAGCCTTCTGCCATAATGGACAGGAGCGACCTGGAGATCATACCTGACCTGGTGCCCTGCCTTCTGCTTTTTCAGACAGATTCAGTCAGAGATATTGCTCCAGCCTGACAGTATGTGACCTTGGGGAATGCCGGAGAATTCAGGACAAATTGGAATTCCAAGTAATTTATTTGGAGTTGAAATATTACTCTGGCCATTCATAGAAATCCTCCCTTTGAAGAAGTATTGATCTCCGATAATGGCAGAATAAACAGTTGAACAAGAATCCTACAAAGCCAGTTTCAAATGCAGTTCTTCCTTAGAAATGGGGAGGTAGGGTAAGTTTATGCTTGTTCAGGAGCCTTTTCTGAATCACCTCTGTGTGAGGAGGCTGGGCTGCAGTTCTCACACAGCAATTTGGGGATGCTACTGGGTATAACTGCGCTGCACAAAAATGTGTTGCATTGCTGCTGTTTCTATTGTGGGAACGCTCCCAAAGTCCAGAGAGAGACAGTTCAACGCAGTTCTAGACTAACAATGAATGCAATCAAAAGCAACACTGTAAACAGAGAGTGTTTGGCCTTTTAACTGACACGAGGGTGGCTCTTGCAGAAGCCCTGGCAAGCCAGGGGGGCCGGTGGGTGCTCCGTGCACGGGCAGCCCTGGGCAAACCTCCGCCGGTAGCGGTTGTGCAGGAGGCGGCAGGTCCCCCGGCGATGCACCGGGCCCTGCATCGTGCCTCGGGGCAGAGGACTCCTGCTTCCTCTTTGTAGTGGAGGAGGAGCGGGGCCAGTTCAGTCCTGGCTTAGACGCAGCAGCAGCCATCCCCGCGGGGAGCTGGATCTGTCGGTCTCGGGCAGATGTGGCCCAGTGAAGTTGGGCAGCTGACGTCAGCTGTAGGGCAAGGGCTGAAACCTCAAGGTAGACACTCTTTTTTTACAGCTCTTCTGTTGAAACTTAGTCTGTTCATCCCTGATGCAGCATCTCCAGAGAGCTACATATAGCTGGTACATACAGCCTAAAAACCCTGTCCGGGTAACAGGCGTTGATGCTGCGGGAAAGCAAGGAGCAGCCTGCCACTGCGCTGCCCGCGGAGCCCCTGCACCACAGGTGGCTTGGCAGGGCCAGGAGCTCGAGGAGCAGCCGTCTCTAAGGAGAGGCTCAAAATAACGTGATTGCATTAGTCGTTTCTCTGTTAAGGAACCAACGCCTGAACAGGAGATGATTTTGTTGTGAGCAGAACAGGAAAAGCAGGTGATTTCTCCTGGTGAGGTCAGGACCTTTTGTTTCTCCATAGCTTAACCAAAAGGAAACAAAAGTATTTGCTGGAGAAGCAAGGATGTTGCCCCACACGTTTGGAAACAGAAATACGAAATAGAGTATTCACTAGGAAACAAAACCAATGTTAATTTGGTAAAAATGTTTTTAAATGCCTTTCTATGAGAGGCAGCTAAAACCACTGACAGTCATATGTCTTGAAAATTACAACTAATCAAATCATGGCCTTTTTTCCCCCAGTAAAATGCTTTGCGTCCTGCTGTTTGTCACACTTGTCTTGTTACTCTTGATTATACCTGTTTGAGACTTCTGCTTTGACTTAAATAGAACAATGCTGTTGTCGCAGTGAAGCCCTTACTTATTTCTTATGGCCACTTAATGCCATCCTGTGGTGCAAGATCATTCTTTTGTTTGTATGTTGCTCAGCTCAGCTTACGTGGTTGATAATGATGTCTTGGGCAGCAGAGAGGACGGTGACCACTGAGAGAACCACGCTAAGACCAGTTGTTAAACCTATCTACAGTGGGTTTCTACTTCATGTGCATTTGAAAAGTTAGCCTCTGTCAGCAGCTCATTGTGCTACCTACTTCTTTTTTTATGTAAATGACTTCTCCATTTGCAGTGGCTGTATTTCAGGCAAGGTGTGTACTGCACTTCTGCACGTGCAGAATGACAGAGGGCCCTGGAGCGGGTGTCTGTGGGTCACCAGGAGGTGCCACAAAGCAGAGCAATGAGAACAAGTACAACAATAAGAACAATGTAAGTAATGAGTTAACCTAGAAAACTGGAAAACCATGAACTTGTCGCTTGCCTGTGCTTATGGTACAGTCTCTTAAACCACTTAAGACACGTGGAATGTGAAGCTATGTAAAAGAAAACCTGTAATCTTTGGCTCACCCAAGAAACTTTAATTTCAAGACAGTAGAATTCGCTTCTGTGTATATTCCTTATTTCACTTGTACTGGGGAGAACTTTAAAAATATGGAAATGGGAATTTTTAAGTTACTTAAGACCAGAGGTGCATTTGTAGCCGCTAGCGTGCTGTCTGGTAATGCACACAAAGAAGCAGGGAGGAAAATCCTAGCCTTCAGACTGCGGAGCTGCTGAGGCAGGTACCACATCCGTGTGGGTGTGCTCCCGCTGGCGGCGCAGGAGGGGACGCAGCTGCAGAACCTCTGCCTCCTGCTTTACCAGGCTCCTCTTTCCTTCCCCTGGGTGCCTCAGAGAAGAGCCCAGCTCCTTAGTATTGAAGGCTAGAGCATCTTCCTCTTGTTCCTTACCTATAAAACAAATTCAGAGTACTGCTTGCAGAGTAGCACTGTACTGGTAAGGCAGTGAGGAGACTCTCTGTGACCATTTGCTTGAGGGCAGGATTTGCCTCTGTATTTCTCTTGCTATCATTTAGCTATAAAACACAGGAAGTAATCTTTTCCTATGTCAGAGGGATATAGGCAGCTCAATTAAAGTTTATGAAGCATGATCTGAGATCCTTGGAGCCAGAGCATTATAGATATGCAAAGCAAGACTTTATTCATTACTGTTTATGATACTTTGCACCTTATTTTTTCAAGCAGAACAGTAGCTTGATAAGGAAATAGGTCTGATTTCATGGGAAGGAACACGATTTTGAGGAGGAGAGAAATGTGGTAATTATTAATTCTACATTGTAGCTTCCCTAGACCATCATTTCATCCACATACCTGGAATACGCTACATGGACTGGATGGTAGGACTTTATGCTAGGATTTCTCTGTTTCAAAAAATGTAATGTTCATGTACACTTGTCCGTTGAAATATGCTTGAAAGTATTTTGTGATGTAACATCTGATTTTTCTGTTGACAGTGATCTAACCTCTTAGCTTAGATCTGACAATGAACGCTGAGGATTTGTTTACAAATGGTTTAGAAAAGAAGATTTACTTTGCTTTAAGGGCAGCTGGGAAGACTCATTTGATTGGATTACAGGAAGTGAGAGCAGTAAATAAAACCTGATCCCCAATATTTAATGTATCAGTGTCATGAAAGAAGAAAAGATTAACTGTCATGTCAAGATGCAGTAACTGTAAGTCCAGTGGTTGGCTATTTAACTGGTAGAATTAAAGGAGGAGCAAACAGAATCCATCTGCCCTCCCTTTGCCTTTCAGAAAACCCAGAAA
The DNA here is from genome assembly GCF_000690835.1 of Fulmarus glacialis. NCBI lineage: Eukaryota > Metazoa > Chordata > Aves > Procellariiformes > Procellariidae > Fulmarus > Fulmarus glacialis. Next base: position 9,370 of record NW_009228461.1, read on the forward strand.
TGGAAGCTTTGAATTTGACAGGCGAAATGTTTTCTGCTTATTTGCCAGCTCTTTCTCATCTCACTGATTCGAGTGGTCCTGCCAAGTTTCATGAAAACAGTATCTTTAAACTGTCTCCAGACACTCTGCTAGATCATTGCAGCTCCATTATTTCAACAGAGCTGTGTAATTTTGCATCATCAGAGCACTGTTCCTCTTTATTTATGCTCACCATTAAGCCAGGAAATCCTTATCTAACGTATCTGGCTGCGTAGCACTCATGACATTATTAGGGGCAGGTGAAGCATCTCCAGCCTACTCTCATCCCCTAAATTGAATCTGAGTTTTCTGGTTCATACTTTGTACAGATTGTAATGCTAATGCTCTTTTTCTAACTTGATTTGAGCCTCTATCACAGCCCTGAATCAGTTGAGGAGCCCCTGTAGCAATGAATAAGGTAAATTACGTACATGGACTAAAAATAACTGGGTGATACACTACGACCTGTCACAAATTCTTTCTGCATTTATATGAACCAAAATACATTAGCAGTGAATAACATCCTCTTAGAAGTGATATAAAACCAGTTTTGTTGGCACGTCACAGTAAGAAGCGGGATCACGACAGCCTATTTGATAGCACAGCAGATACGGTGGAAAAGTTCAGCATTCTGCCTCAGAACCTCCTGTCGTTTTCCTGAGATAACCTCACATCTGCGACTTGAAAAAACCCCAACATTTCAATCTGCTTTTGGCTTGCATCAGTAAGTCCTGGTAATGAATGAATATTTGTTATTTTGCTTAAATATCAGGCATTCACAAAAATGTAGGAGCGTGGTCATAATTACATTATAACTACATTTTTCTGCCATCTTTTCTTGGACTCTGTCAACAGTCTCCATACAAAAGAACTGCTAAAGGCACTTTGGTTGCAGGCTCGGTGCTGCCACTTCAGCTTTCTGGCTTTTGAGCTAAGATTTAATCACAAAGCACCGGTTGAACTGTGTGGCTATGTACTTAAAAGATGATCAGGCACCTTTAAATCAGTTCAGCCCATGGGCCCAGAGGAGAGAAAAGTCAGCTCGGAGTGCACACAGAGGCACTGAAGCTTTTTCATCTGCGTGTGGGCAAACTTTTATGCTGAAGCTATATTAAATTGCTAAAGGCAAACAAAGCTACTTTGTTAGGTAGTCTTAAAGTTTATTTTTACCTGATGATGACATTTGCATTGGGAGTGAGGTACAGCAGCAGAAAGCCCACAAGGGCAGCATCAATGGAACAGAGATTGAAAAGAACAAAAAAACCCCGTTCTTTTTAAGTCCTCCATACTTGTAAATGTGAGACCTATTGCTGCGATAAAGGAAAGGGTTGTGAGCAAATGCACTAGGGGATGATGCAATAGCACAGGTGTATGAAATACAAGGCTGACTTTCCAAAGTTTGTTTAAAGCCAGCGCAGCCCGCCCAGCCTGGTCTGGCCTTGCCCAGCGTTTACCTAGGGAAGGGTGCCTATCGCACTGCCCTGAGCGGCTCCGCAGGTCTTGCTGTCTGGTATGGTATTTTCATAATCAATGGTGTATTAATAACCATACATCTCACCGCCTGCCCTACCCTGGGGCCCGCAGCCCTGGCTCCCCACCCCTTCCCATCCTTTCCCACCCCTTCCTGCTGCCACGGGAGGTGGAGCAGGTTCTCCTTCCCTTTCTCCGGCCCAGATGGCCTGTTCACAACCAAGTGTAAAACACCAGGGTGGGTCCCGCCGTACAGGGGCTGTCGTGGGCTACGGGGAGCGTGCGCTGGCTCCACCAGCTCGCAGCGGCACTTCTGGAGAGGGGTGTGAGAAAAACCAGGGAGCAGCAATGGAGGATTAGCTGCAGCTACAGGGCTGCTGCCAAAGTATCCGAAAAGCTTGTTTTAAAAATCAATCTGATTGCACATAGGAGTAATTTCAGTCGCCTGCACTTCTTAGCTCTTATTTTGTGTATTGTGGTATGTGTCAGTGAGCAGAACTTAATAATACTTCACCCATATGAACCTCGGTGATTGCATGCAGCTTCAGCAGAATAACAAAATTAATTCTCTGATGACTTCACAGTAGTTTTGGGGGATAATAAGCTGACCTTTTGCATTTATTTTGTACATAGAAAACACTACTAATGCATTAAGACAGGGATCTGCAGATTAACATTTTAAGTGTTATTACAAACAACAAATTCTGTTATTTATAAAGATTTAAAATGCTACCTACTTGAACCTGTTAGTGCACAAAATCTAAAACACAAGTATAAAAATATGTCATATAATATTCAAATATTATAGGCTTCTAAAATTTACATGCTATGAATAGCAACTACAAATAACGTCAGTGAAAAATACAGATGATGTAAACCGTTATTGGTTTCTATTCTGATGATAAATCATTCATTAATCACTGTTAGTCTATTGCCTCATCTAAAAATCAGCTACGTAGATGCTCACTTTTAGGTCATTCTTTTAATGAATAATTTCACTGATATATCACCACACAATGTCACAATGCGGTAATCAATAAAAATAATAAAAGGCTAGCTTATTTAGTAGCTAAACATAACAAATACCATTCTAGGTAGATCAAAACTTAATTTCCACCAGAGCTACAGTAGAGCCTTGTCCTAAGATTCAATATTGCTTCTTATTTTCACTATTAAAGAATTGTTATAGCTTCAGAGAGAAATTTCTACGGATGTGAGTTACATCACTTGTTATAATCAACTGCACATGCTCGTCATTGCCTGCTCTGGGATATTTTCGTCCTCAGAGAGAGATTACGGCCAATGCTTGTACTATTATCTCAATTGCTTGAATTCTCTGGCACACTCTTATCTAAGTACACAAAAACACAGTCCATTTGTAACTCAGACGAAGAGACTAGTCGGGAGGTTTGCTGACAGCAAATTTCATCTAGCTAGTTTTACTATAAGCAACTTACTCTACATGTGCATTTTGCATTCAGATTGTTCTTTATTAAGATCCTTCCCTAATAATATGAAAATGCATTTATAAAGCCTGTAAGTGGTTTCTGTAATAAGATTTTTAATGAGTTGGAATATTAAATTAAGTTTTGTAGAAATGCTTGAGGTGTTGTTATAACTAACTTACAAACTGTACACCATTAACTTTATCATAAAGAGTAATTTTAGCTTCTCTTCATGCAACAACATACAGCTCTGAAGTAGTAACTATCAGCTGCTTTGCACTGCAAATTGTGTTTTGTTGGCTATTTAGCACTAATGTCTGTGGTTGTGATATCTGAGCCCTGCTGCAAGAGTCATCCAGCTGTTCAGTCAACCCGCCGTGGTCTTATTCTTGGCTGGTCCTGAATTGCATTTTCAGGCCCTGTGCCCTTTGCTGCATGACACAAATGAGAGCAGCCCAGCGGCACCGCAGCCCGGTCTGCTGGGGACCGGTTGAGATCAGTTCTCTGTCCAGTGGGAGCTCGGAGATTCACATTCTCTCTCCTTTGCTTGTAGCTGAGATTCCTTAAAAATAAGAAACTGTGGAAATGTCCGCACGTTTGCTGTCTGAATGGCCGGTGCACAGCAGATGAAGCACGTCTTAACCTTACACAGCTCACGTGTAAATCGAAATGATTGATGTGATTGCATAGCAAGCAGCAAGTCAGAGTTTTACAGAAGTACTTTTGCATTCTGTAGTTAATACTGAAGTGTCTGACATTAGATGTATAACTTAGATTGCCCTTTCATTACCATCTACTGGCGGTATAGGAAACCTATGCTCCTAACTTTCAAAAAGCAGGGAAAACCCTACCTCAGGGTCTTCCAGAGCAATTAATCTTGCTTGGGAGTTGCTGCCCTCTTCGCTCCTGGCAAAAATGCCATGTGTTACTGCACGATGATTACATCCTGCACGATGGTCATGTAACTAGGACTCCACGTATGTCCTATCATATGACCAAATGTGTCTTTCCTGTAATGGGGAATATTTCTCATTACCCGGTGGATGACGGAATGGACTGTGCTCCACTGTTTGGGTAGGAGGCCAAGAGTAGACAAGGGGTGAAACAATCTGCATCGGACCTAATTTGGATCCCAGAAGTTGTCTAAACAGATGATGTGAGTACCTTTCTTAGAGGTCTTCTAACTCATTTGTAAATCTATGGACACTTTCTGTTTGTTATTCACACTTCACTTCACTTCATATGCTCTTCATTTACCTTCTCACTTCTTCTCTCTGAGGTTTGTCATACCTCAAAGTGGCAGGCCACTGAAAAATCTCCCAGTGAGTTGGAAGCATAACATATGTTTTGTCTTGATTTTGATTTTTTACTCCAAGAAGCTTGAGATGGTATGAGAAAAGCTTTATTCCTCCAAATCCCTGTGCTGTGACAGTGGGCCAGTCACAACAGCCTACCCTGTCTCAACTCCTTCAGCTACCAAATGATGGTAATGATATGTACCTCTGTCAAGTGCTAGAACAGCTTTATAAATAAAAACAAAGCATTACAATGATCTGTTGCATAGATTTAGCACCCAGCATTAGTTGAAGTTTCTAACCCCAGGGCAGTGAGGAGCTGTTGGCTATGGAGGCTTGGAAGTGTAATGCTATGTGTCACTCTGGCAAGATCTACATCCTAAGCAGAGAAAACAATAGCTAGAAAAGGAAAAGATGCTTCATGCCATAGGGATGGCAATGGCTTTCTCACTCCAAACAAAAAAGAAAATCAAACGTTTTTTATTGATAACATTTGGTTAAGGTATATTGTTATTACCGCTCGCTTTTAATTAAAAGATATTAAATGCTGCCAGTGAACTGGCAGTGCTGAGGAACACAGAGCTGCTGCTGAATATTCAGCAAGGCTAACTGCAGCTATCGAGGCACCTACCGTTGCAGGAAATGGGCTGCAACATCAGATTTTAATATATAGGGGCAATGCTCTTAAACTGTGGTGTAGCTCAGCCGTACTGTCGCTCCTCATGAGATTGATGGGGATTCTGCTGCACTTGCCACACTCCAGTGCAGAGCACTGGAGGGCATTCAGCATGTTGAGAAAGGTCAAAACGAGACTACATCAGCTTCTGAACCTCAAAACTCTGAACTCTTTGCTACCTATTAGGACGAACGAAGAAAAGCTGTGTTTTGATGTGTGGCATCCCAAAGAATTGCTTGAGGCAGATGAGAAAGTTACTGCTACTTAAAGGAAGGAGCTGTTGTCTGCAAGCTAGATCTCTCAAAGCAAGTACCACAGCACAGCTCCAGCAAGGTGCCATTTCAAACAATAACTATGTCCTCAGTGAACTGGCTGGAGGTTCGGTAATGAAGTGCTCATCTCAACAGTCATTAAAATTTTGCCACCCTTTAATTTGGTTAAAGGGAAAAAAGCTCACTGTTATGGAAGCTGGAATAAACAATGTTTAAAGAAATACACCATGGCCTGACATGTGCTCCCAGTAAATCACACTTTCTACACTTTAAAAGCTTGTAACATGCATTGTTCCAGCTTGTTGAGAGATATGAGAATCTCTCTTGGCAGAACATCGAAATAAACCTAAAATAAAGACAGCTCGATACGCAAAACCTCGGCTGCAGAGCAGGGGCTGCAGCGGTAGGGAAGGCAGAGTCTCCCAGATCTGGGCTGGGTCATGCACCAGCTGCAGGGAGGTTCTCCACTGTTTGGGGAGCATTCAGATACTAATTAAGTAGCTTGTTTACCCCTAGCCAGGGACCTCTCTTCTCCTCAGAGCTTTGGACTGAGTGTCACCACAGCTGGGCTCCAGTCTCGCCTGTGTTAGCACTTGCTGGGTGAGTCACTTCAACTCCCCAAGCCGGACTGGTTCTTTCCTGCGCCAAGGGCTTTGGGAGGACCCCTCCTCGACTGTGAGCCTGCACTGCACCCAGTACTGCCACTGCAGCTTCAGCAGCTCTCTCTAATGCAAAGATGGGTAATATACACTCTTGACCTACACTTATTCGTGAATATTTTAATTTTTTGCAGGTCACTAACTGCCCTGTTTGACTTAGAAAAAATATTTTTCTTGTCTTTCTTCCTCACATAAAAATGGTATTCTAGACCCTGGCTTCTAATATCCTGGCTATTATGTTATCAGCACTAATGTATTTAAAAATACGTAGAAAAAAGGCAAAATAAATGTTTAGCTATTTGCTTGTGTCCTCATCCATGCACACTCATTCTGATAACTCTGATACAGTATTTACACGAGCTATATTCTTCTTTTTATATCACATTAAATGAAGGGTGCTGCGAGAAAAAGGAAGACCTGTGCTGGTCTGGGAGGAAGGTGGTGCACAACAAGCCAGGGATTGACCCTCTTAATGTCATGCTGCTGTTGATGATATACTTAAGTACTGCTTCTTTCTTTATAAGGATGTAGGCTGGGGCAAGGCAGTAATGTGAAAGACTGCCACAGAGTGTGACTCAGGGGATAAGTATGTAACTAAAAGCTTGCTGCATCGCAGCATGGTCAGCATTACACCCGCCAGGAATTTCTTCTGGCAGGTCTACCAGGTTGTGAAAGAAAAATATTGTGGAACGTTTCTGTTCCCCAGCTTTCCCTCTCACCTGATCAGAAATCCCATCGCATAAATGTAACAGTTTCAGAGAGGAGCTTCTGTAGCTGCTTTCCTTCTTGGTCTTTTCAGGAGTGCCGTTTTCTAGTTTTTGTTAAAATTTTAATGAAGGATGAATTAATACAGTGTATAATGTTTTTCAGTTACAAGTCATGTTAGAATTTCTGCTCCAATTACATTTAAATTAAGTAAAAAGCTAGACATAAGAGCAGCTCTCCCTGTCTTCAAACTACGTTTACTCTTGTGACATTTAATAAAGGTCCTATGTATCCAGAATTAAGAACAACTTAAATTCTACAGCTGGATCTGTGGAGTCAGTGCTGCTCTGTACTGAATTTCAGCTTAATTAAAATCTGCATGCTTTTATTAATAAGCTATGATAATTGCAAATGTAGAGAATAAACCAGAACATAGTTCTTTTCCAGCACTCCTCTCTCTTGCATCACCGTCGCTTAAACTGTGCAGCTCGCCTTTCAATACCTAGGGAAATGGAGAGTGGGCACGGCAAAAGGGTTCCAGTAACCTGGATTTACGGATCATTGCAGCTACAGAGATGGAATGGTGTGATTTTAGCCCCCAACCTTGAAATCTTACTCTCAACTGAAGCCATGTTAAAGCAAAAGTGAAGTATTTCTTTACAAAATCCAAAATAGACCAAGTTACAATGGCAACTATAGAAAGCGAAGTACACTTATCTGAAAATAAAATTTAATAGCTTGTCCTTCTTATCCCCTCTTCCCGCATGCAGCTGATAGGCTGTGGGTGGCTAGTGAATCCATGCTGTAAGGGAATGCCCTCCCTCAGTCCCCAGGCTGCAGGACAGCAGAGCCACCGGCTGAGACACCTGCCAGCTGGCTCCTGTTCTTCCCTCTTCCCTGTCTTGTGGATTCCTCAGCGGGTTGTTCAACATCGAATCTTCTTTCCCCTCTGCTTTGCCTCATGTATTAGCTAATTTAGGAGGCAATTTCAAAGTTCTCCTTCTGGATGATTAGCAGCCCCTACTTTTTTGGAGATGCTTATTTCCCTTTGGTAGACTTGGCGCCAAAATCCCCTGTTCTTAATGAGACTACTTAAAAATCATTGACAATTGAGAAGTGACGTACTTTCTTCATAGGACAATGTCCAAATCTGCACTGAATCTATAAATGTGTCATACTTTATACAAGCCTATAATGGAGATTAATTCTTGTGGCTTATTGTTGGCTCTTGATAGACACTATGCATGATAGTAATCAACCATTTTAGGATTTGGGGTGTTTGACTTCACGTCCTGCCTTTTAGAGATACTCTGGTAGTCTCTAAAACAGTTAAAAATCTTGATACTTGTATCGCTAAGCTGATGTTTCAGCTTCAGTTTAGTAAGGCAGCTCACACACCTCAAACAGCTAATATGTCAGGCTCCAGGAGTGAAATGGCTTAAAAATTATCTTTCTGACCATTATATTTTTCACTGAAAGCTGAGCATATAGAGTGTAATACCACCACAGAGGAAGGAGTCTGTAGCCGATCAGAATCTAGGCATTCTTGAATACTTGGGAATTCAAAATACAATTTTTCTAAGTCCCATAAAATTGCTTTTTAATTTGTTTCTTTATGGAGTATTTTATTGTTGCAGATATGAAATTCAAAGTTACAACTGTCCTGTTACCAAAGAATCCCGCTATGGGTATTACAGTTTTGAAGGTACTGTTGTGGTTACAATGAGAGACTTGGGACTCAACCCTAAACCTCTGTTTCTTCCTCTGCTACCACGCTGCTGCTCTGTGACTTGAAATGAATCAGTCTGTCCAACAATAAAAACATGTAATAATTATTATTATTATATGTCTTACAGAGGACTTGTGAGACTTAATTTATACTGGTACAGCATTTGTGATCTTTGGATGAAAGGTGCTTATGACATCTAGGTGCAGTGCGTTACTAAATCTTCACATCTTGTTGCAAACCTCTCCAGAATAGAGTGCTCCAGTCAAGCCTTCGCTGTACGTGCCTGGGCACCTTAACTTTGACTAATACTCAGACTAGTTTGCTTCAAGAAGAATAAGCCCTAACACATGAATGCTATTAACTTGTTAATTCTGGGGAACCCCAGCCTGCTTTGTTTTACTTGTGTCCTTACCAGAAAAATAGAGCAAAACCAACTGAAAATGAAGAAGGCACAAGAGTGTGAAAATTAGTCCTGAAGTTGTTGTTGGCTTTGTGTTTTTGTTACTCTCAACCTGCACTATTAATGCATTGTCCAGCTGAGTATGGTTTTAACAGGCCACTGCATAGGGTGTTGCATCTAATTCCAAAAGTGACAGGCTGAGGAAGCACACTGCAAGTAAGGAGCAAGCTGAGGAGCAGACGTACCTTGGATACTATTGGTGTTTTATTCTATTGTTTACCAGTAATAAAAATATGTGATGTCTGAATAAGAATATGTTGTATACTAAAACTTTTCCTTTTCTACTGAGCACGTATGCCTGCTGTTTCTCTACCATTAAGAACATGCCTTCAGCACTGTTAGACAATCAAAAGCCAGAGTTTGTAAGGTCTGGTGGTCCCTACGATTAGGTCTGGGATGATCTCAGCAACATTTTGAAATATAAATACAACTAAGATTGAAAATCAGTGCAGGGCAATTTGTGTCTGAACTAATAATACAGAGCTGAAAAAGGAGTCTAGAGATACGGAAACAGAGTCTCTACAGCTTTAGGACCATATTTGTGCAGAGCCGTATTTTGTTCAGCAGTGCATGTCTTTAATTGGAGGGAGCCGCATTGCCTCAGGTTGGGTTGGAGCTGTGAGATATTTTGTGCCTCTGAATACCTCGTTCATCCCGACGAGCACTTGTATGTGTCAGTGGCCTTCATCCCTTCTCACTCACGCCAGCGAGTTCCTATGCCCCGAGGCCAAGGCTTAACTCTGCCTGCCCTTGTGCAGAAAGCAGGAGGGTTATGACTACCCTGTCACTCCAATCCCTTTGAAAACCTGCACCAGGACTGCAGCAATACAGTATTTTGATTACTTATCACAGGGTGATGACTTCTACTTTACATGCTCTGTGTCTATAATGGTTGTAAATTATCAGTTTTGCCCTTTTAAAATAATATTTTACATCTGCTAAGTCACCACATTAGACAGCAAGCACAATATTGGACTGATATCTGAACTAAAAAATAAGTAAAGAACTATAGACATGTAAATTTGACATAAAGACGATTCCTATGGTCCAAGTCTTGAAGAGTCAACATATCACTGGGCTGCATCTCATACTGCTGACGGTATTTGTTAAAAGTTGCTGCTGTTCATGGGGGCAGTTGAGATGATAGCTGCTGTTTATTCTCAAAATGCAGATATCTTTGTTGGGTTCAGATATTGCAAAAGGTTAATGAGATATTATGTCACGCGTGGCCAGAAATTCTCTGAAGTTTGCAAGCAGACGGTTAGTAATGCAGTGTGACAAGCTGCTCTTGTTCTCCAGCTACATCAGCACTCCTAAAGGACAGCAGGCTACACAGAAGATTACTCTCAAAATTATAAAGTACATTAATTTCGGGGATAGCAAACTGAAGTTTTTTTTTTTTTTTAAAAATCCATTCTGGGAACATAATGAATTTAAGAACAGGATTATTTCTGACTTCCATCTCTAATCTGTTGCTCTTCTATTCAGCACTCATTTTCAGATTTCCAGAGTGAGTTGATGTGCCTTTTACCATGTAACGTTTCTGAAACTGTTTATGCTACATAAGAAAGAAAAGTGTATCTGCTTTGTATGGTTGATAGAGCAAATTACAATTTTCAAATGGAAAATACCATTTAGTCTAGAGGGGAATATTTGCGACCTCAGAAACATTTGGATTTTTCTATTATTTCCAAATTACAAAGACGAGAAGAGTTAGGTTTGACAAGGAAAATTACTGAGGTGCCCCTGCTCTGTTGTCCCTACTTCGCCATAAGTGAGATTTTTGTTTGCTGTAGCAGGTCAGCTTTAAATTACACCTAACATAGCATGAAATTCCCATGGAGCATGAGGACTAGGAAAAAACCCCAAAACATTAGCTTATGGATTGCTTTCTGGTGCTTTTTTTGCCTTGCAGCCTAAGGCATAGCAGAAGTCACTAGTTTTACTTGTGACACTGAAGTCTTGTCTTAAGTTTACTCAGGCATTCATGCTCATGACACCACAGCCTCGTGCTCACCAGACCAGACGTGCCATACCAGAGCTGCAGGGGTACCCACCTCTCTGAAAATCTTGTTTGGAGGGTGGGACTAAATTTACCAGTCCGAGCTTGAGCAAGACCCTGGGAAGGAGCTTTGGTATTTTCTCATGGATTGATGTAAAGCACTGGATACAATGCCGGGAGAGTGTTAGATGCAGAAAAGCTCGACAGTGGCTGCAGTTAAGGACCCAGACTACAGCAGCTCTGGGGCTCTCTGGGGGCTGCATGTTGGCTGCAGGAGGTGGGAGAACACTGCCGGCGCCGCAGCATGGGCTGCTCTCCGCTTTGGTGCCCACGAAGGCAGGGCACTGCGTCTACGCTGGCTTCTTGGGCGGCAGAGGAAGCCTGCAGCCTAGTTCAGTTTTGGTGTTTTGAGAGGCATTGCTACAGAAAGGTTTTTATGTGCAGCTATTTTGGGCAGATTGTCTTCAAATGGTCTCACAAGGTATTTGTAGCTTTTTCTTAAATTCTCTAAGCGTTGACAGCTGCATTGGCTGTATTTATTCTGTGACTGAAAAGACTGTAATAGCAACTGAGTGCTGTAATTGGTCCTCCTCACAATCTGGATTTTTTTTTCTGATATTAGCAAAAACACTATTCATGTCTACCTTCTAGCATGCCAACAACTTCTACTTTCTGTGGTTGTCTGTTTTTCTAAAACTCAAAACTGGATCCCGGTTATAAGCTACCATTAAAGAACTCTGCCTTATAGGGTATGCCATTTGGGTCAAATTTGCCTCCTATGTATACATATTGAATCTCCCATGCTGCACGCTAGAGGAATCACAGTTCTGTGAAATTGAGAAAAAGTATTTCAGCTGAGTAGATCTGAAAGAATAATTTCATCTAGAATATTTAATACAGAAAGATGTTTAAGTGATCCAGTGAAACTGCTGCTAAACAAACAGACAAGTGGGAAGAGTATGTACAGTAAAGCAATTAAAAACCAGGATGCCACAATGCGTCACCTTAGCTGCATTTTCCTAAGGGTGTTTATGATACCCAAATCCTGAAGTGAGGAGTGTGTGAGGACAGCATGAGAAGATAATAAGGAAGAGTGGGGGAGACGTTATGTTGTTCGACAACCACCATATTTTTGAGTGTAGGAACTGTGTGAAGGTGGTTGGCACTGTTGTAGGTTCACACAGCCAGGAGCAGAAGCTGACTCGAACGCTGCTTCCATGAGCCTCATAGGTAAGAGAGAAAGCAGCTGCTCAGGCCAGCAAATATGTATTTTATCTTCTAACTTCTGAATTTCTCAGTTCTAAAGAGACTGTGTCTCTCCAGGCTGCTTTAAACGCCAGTGTCTTGCCCCGAAAATCATTTTGGCTTGCCCTTGGCTTTGGGTCAGCTGCAGTTCAATCACACTCCAATAGCTAGTCTAGTGCCACAGCAGTCAGCCTCTTTAAATGATACTATAGATCCTTCTCCTTGCATTGCTCAAAGAAATGCCTCAACAGCAGTCATCTTAAAGGCCATGACAATTTAGCGTGGCACAATAAACAAATTGTCTTTTCATTGTTTCCTTTCTAACCTATATATAGGCTATTTACTTTGCTTTGTTGCCACATCCATGCTTCTACATCACTTCCCTGTAAGGCTTTTAACCAGAAATGACTCCATGGACTGTGCTAGTTGGAAAAAATTTGGAAATGGATTCCCATCCTGGAAAAATAGTCCAGATTCCAAAAAAACATACTATTCTGAACTGGAAAATATACTGCAAAGCTGCCATTTTCTGTGAAAAGTCCTACTTTTACAAAAAAGGTGTTACTCCATGGGAATATAATTCACAGAAATATTTCCAACAGCCTCCACTCTATGAACTTTCTTACTAATATCTTCAAAAATGAAGAAGCTGTTTCCAAGTCAGCAGTGTGTATGAAATTGCCTGTCCAGTGATGAAAGAATATACTGCCACCAATACTTTTTATTGTTAAAAATATTGTAATAATGTAGTTTAATAACTTTATGATTATGATAAAAGGTTTTAAAAAATCTTTATTCCTTCTTGTAAGAGAAGTAGTGGTTGATCACCTCTGTAGTTAACAATGGTGCAGTCATTTCTCCCTTTAAGAACACCTCATACTCTGCCAAGGAAATATTGCCTTCAATGTTAGGAATGGTTTATTACTTTCAAAGTTTTCATATCAGTTAAGAGATTTCATTTTCAAAGATTCTCACCCTGGAGGAATGCCCCTTTGAGGATTTCCTCACAGAAAGAGGTGCCTGCTTTGAAGATTTTCATTTTTTAAACAACAGTCACATTTCTGGGGTGTCCTCTTTGAAGACATTTTTCTGTAACACTTAAAAGGTTTCCATTTTTAATATCTTTCACCATGGACAGCATCCGTTTGAAAATATTCTTCCTCTATGATATTTCTTTTGATAATTTACACAGTCTTGTAGGAGTCCATAAAATAATCCCTATTAAAAAAGCCAAGGAACATAATGCTGTTCCTACATCAGGTGCAAAAGGGTTTGGAAGAACTTCTGTATGATGAGAAGGTATGAGAGCACAGTTTTGGAAAAATTGGACAAAAATAATTCCATTTTCTAACATCAAAGAGTAAAGTGGAAAGGTGAGCTCATCTGTCACTTACATGACCTTTTAAAAATTACTGTGAGACACTTTTTACTCCTTTTAAATTATTTGAGTTCAGAGTTCAAGTTCTGGTATTCCTGAAATCAATAGCAGAAGTCCCATTTCAGCCCAGCTGTGCAAAGAACATTCTTTGAAATTGTTGTGAGCTTGCTTTGTTTGAGAACGTATTGCTTTAATTTACTATGTTATTGAGGATTTGGAGTCTTTTCCTTGCTGGTGTGAGTTTTTAAAAAAATGTATGTTTTCTCCATTTCTTTTTTGTCACCTTTTTAGTATTCATAATTATTGTGTCTGTAAAACCAGGCAACCTCAGACCTTGTGCAAGACTGGGCTCACTGTGTATTTTACATAAAGTCTTCTATCCAATGCTGGTCTGTGAGTTAGACAGAGGGTGAGTCAAAATACATCTAAGCAGCCCCTTAAGCTCACATCTAAGCCTAGTTTTGGGATATTTACTTAGGCTGTGGCTTAAACCTCTGGCCTGAGCTTGCTCCTGCCTGCAGGGTGCAAGGCAGGAAGGGCTCTCAGGCTGCAAATGAGCAGCTAGAGGCAGGAGGCGTGGGGTCTTGAGGCTCTCTGATAGAAATGACTGTGAGTCCATCTAGATAGCTGCAGTGCAACGTCAAACCAGATGAGTTTATATCAGCTGCAGCAGTGGATTTGCTTGGTTTTGCACTGGCACAGAAGAAAAGTCCCTCCTGCCAAAGCAGGCGTATCGGATGAGGAGGTTAATCATTGCCACCTCTCAGCTACCAGTCACCACCCACCTGCTGAGACATTATGCCAGACTGGGCACTAATTTGCACAAAGCAACAGCTTGCTAGGGAGTCACTGGGCTAAATGCTTGAGCTCAGTTAAGTTAGCCATACCCTTATGTAAGAGTACCATTACCCAAAATTGAGGTATCTTTACTTCAGCTCAAAAATAAAAATAATCTTGAAGTCCCTAAATTTGTACTTTGTTGGATCCTCAAATGGAGCACCTTTGTTACCTGCAATACTGACTGGCAAAAGCTATTGTAATAATGAGGGAGTCTCCAAGAATTAGAGCCAGTCTTGTCTGATTGTGGGTCTTTTATGTAACCCATACATAAAAATAAACATCAAATAATGATTTAAAAAGTATTGTACTTAAAAATTTTTTAATGGGTTGTATGACTGTCCAGTAGGTGGGACAGCTATGCTGTCTGCAACGTAAAGATCTAGGCTGGTAAAATCACACATCATTAAGGGAGCAGTCCTCATTACTTTACTAACATACCTGGATAGCAATCATAGCTTTAGTGTTGGACTATTTCACCCGTGTCTTGTAGAGTGCCAGGCCATGCCTGTTTGTGATTACAGAAGGATCTTTAATTTTTTTTAGGTCAAGAAGCAGAGAATTTCCTAGCCTTCGTTTTATAACCTCAACAGACAACTTTGCATTCAGAAACAAAATTATTTATTTCACTTCTTTTCTATGACAGAATACAGCACTGTCTTCCAAGAGCTCCAGCCCTGGCTGTACATGACCCACAACATGATCTTCGTTCCACTACCAATCAGCTGAGGCAAAACCCAAGAAAACCCTACGGTATGAAAGATGTTTGCAATCACCACTGGCATATAATGTTTGTAATAAAAAGTAAAACTGATCTCCAGCCCTGAAGAAAGTAAACGTACGTGTATTTAATCACATTGGTAGAAAAAGGTGAATTTGCTCTGGAAAATAAATTTCCAGGTGGATATACTACAAGCAAGAGAGGGAAAGTGGACAGGCAAATAATAATCTAGTTGTCAAAAACGGACCTGTGGACCCGTACGGATGTTTACTGAAGTATAGTATGAGCTATGTCATGTTTTGGTGTTTGAGATGCTAGAGAGCAGTAACACTCCCAGCCCGCCCAAGATAAGCTGCCTTTCTAGCAAGGGTGCTAGAAATAAAATGCTGGAAAGCAGCCTGTAGGATTCAGACCAGCAAGACAAGTTCTGAGCTGAACTTGAAAAAGAGACATTTAGTTAGGGCACTGTGCTTGAAAGAGCTACTCGATACCTTCGAAACTTAGTTCAATAAAACAAAGTAAATCAACACAGACTGCTGGGAAGAGATGTTGATTAAGGATATTGTTTACAGGAGCACAAAAAGATGAATAGCTACTAATAAATGTTGGGACTTTGCTCAAAGGCATCTGGGGAATTTATGAAGTTGATAAGAACTGGCTTAAGATAGAATAATGTGGTTTAATATAACAAAGACTGGTAAACTGAATGATCAACCTTTCCCATAACATCCAGAGGATCTGTTGTACTAAGCAACACCATTCAATGACACTACTGTTAATAATACGAGGAAACTAAAGAGACAGGGCTATTTAGTTTGGTGATAGGGACAAATGAAGAGTTGTTACTGTGTAAGTGCATCTAATAGCAAAAAGTATCATAGTGTTTGAAGGAGTCACTAAGTTTGAGTTTTAGCATAGTCTGATTGAAACAACCAGATATAATTTCAAAAAAAGAATTTGTTGAAATTCTCTGCCCAAAGCTCTTGAGAGAAACTAAGCTGATAGAGGATTAACAGGTACATTCTTTGATATATTAATAACTTATTAATTATTAGTTTTTAATACTAGATTATTAAAAGATATTAAATGAAAGGCAGGAAAAAATCGTCTGTTTTTTACAGTAGAGGGAGGTCACTGTTAGTATACCACAGGGACCTGCGCTGTTCAGCATATTCTTAAACGATCTGGAAAAAAGAGTGATTATCGAGCCGACCAAGTTTGCTGATGATGCTGAATTATTCATGGTAATAAAAACAAAAGCTGACCGTGAAGAATTGTGGAAAGCTCTCATGATACTGTGTGACTGAATGATAAAATGGCAAGTTAAATTCTGTGCTGAAAAATGGAAGTAATATGCAAGAAAACAAGCCAAACTACACATGCAAAATCCTGGAATTTAAATGAACAACTTCCACACAACAAAGAGTGCTTGAGTTGTGGGGGGTTCTGTGAAAACATCAGCTCATGACTTAGCAGCATTTAAACATGCAAATGAGATTGGTATTATCAGAAAAAAAAAGAATATAAACCCAGAAATAAACCAGAAAGCATTTATTAATGCACCTATATAAAGCCATTAGGTTTGTAACTTGAATAATGAGGACCATTATGGACTTCTCGAATAGGATTAGGAAAGGTGTAGAAAAAGGCAAAAAAAATTATTGAAAATATGGAATGATTTCTAATAGAGGAGACATTAAATTTACTAGGACTCTTGAAATATAACTGAAGATGATATGATGAAGGTATATGCATTCATGAAAGGCACGGTTAGGTGAACACGGAAAATTATCTATCTATTTTTTTTAAGAAAAGAACTGAGGACATTGAAGGAAATTATCAGGCCACTGGGCTTGAAACAAAAAAGAGGAAATATTTTTCACACAACGATTTCTTAAATTGTGTAACTTGTTGCCCTAGAATGCTGCGGATGTCAAAAAGTGCTCCAGGAAATTCTTGGACAAGATATTCTCTGAGTGTGGATGCTATTTTTTTTCCCAGCAACTCCAGGGACTCAATTTGGGACAATGTACTGCAGAAAATATCTTCGTGTGCTCCCTAATTCCTACATCTTTCACTAAGCATACACCACTAACTACTTATACTGCCGCTGAACTACACAGACTATTATTTATTATCTATTCTTGAAATAAAAAGGAAACAACCAATGAAAGTGAAACATCTAAATATATCAATGATCAATGGAAATTATTTTGGGAAACAAAATATTATTGCAGCAATAACATTACTAGGATTTTAAAAGTATGGAACTTTTGTACAGCTAATAATAATATCTACACTTAAATTTTGGTTAGAATAAAATGGTTAGAGGATATAATCCCTCATGTTTCATAATATAACAACTGAATGTGGAGGGTTTTGTTTAGAGGTGTTTTACTGAATGGTTGCCTATTACTGGACATTTTAGCTGCCTTCTGAAACATCTGATGCAGGATTTCAGCAGAAAGTTGACAGGTCCTAAGGACAAGGGGGTGTTTTTGGCAACAATTTTTTTATGGCCTTCTAAAACATGAGAAAGACAAAGCAAAGACATACTCTAGCAACAGAGAAAACAGATGACCAAGTCATTGTTTGTACTATCACAATGTCCAAAATATGGTAGACGTTTTACAAGGCATCCAAAAGCATACTAAAAAAATCTAATAGGCAATCTAAAAGGCAAATCTACATAAAGAGGAAAGTGGAATACCACACTGAACAAACAAATGAGCAAGAGGATGCTATGGTATTTTATTAGTAACACGTGGATGGTTCATATCTTTTTTTCCCTTCTAAAATTAAATGCTCTAGGTAAAATCCTGATTGATTAATTATCACTTTTATTGATAGGGGGACCAGAGTTTTGCTCTATAAAGTCACATCCATTATTTCACCAAGATTTGCAAACTCAGTTCCAGTGTCTTTTCTGCTATAAACACTCAACACACGCTCCTCAGTCTCCCTTATATGGAAGAGCATCTAACTCAGAATAAACAGAATCAGTATTAGCTTACTTTATCAGATGGATTCTGGTAGGTGTCACGAAAGAAGGAGAAAACAGGAATATTACAAAAGAGATGAGAAACACAGGTTTGAAGATGGCATTCCTATAAATGCAAAGGAGGTAAGCAAGACAGGCAGTGAGATAGATAAGTTAGATGGAAAGGCAGATTTTCTACTAATTGCTAAGAAGTAGAAGGACCAGTACTTCTATCAATACAAAACCAGACAAGATGTATTTAGATTTATAAGGGGGGGGGGGCGGGGGGGGAGACAAAAAAAAATCCCCAATACAATGTGGCAGAGAACAGGAGTGAAGGCAGTGGCAAATGAGAGAAACCAACTGTAACTCCAACCTCCAACGGTGCAAAGCCTGCTAAACATGCCAGAATCTACAGAAATGATATATACATGGAGTAAATATACAAAAATTTATAGAGATGGTTATAAGCAATTCTAAATCTCTGAAGTCCTTGATGTTACTTTCAAGCATAGTACTTCTTCAACACATGCAATCAGTAAGGAATGCTACAACCAGGTACCTTTTTTTTTAAAACATAATAATGTTGAAAGCAAAAAAGTGAAGAATAGCATTTGGTATGTTGAACTTTATATACAACCGAAGAAAATGAAATGTTCAAGAGGGATTTTATAAGAATGAGAATAACAAATCATTTAGTCAAGTGGTCAGTGATGGGTGCTGAAGACAGTTGCTGAGAGAGAAGGTAGTTGCAGATATCCAAATGATATTGGCATTTGGGAGAAGCAATATTAGTTATTTTCCACCTAGTAAATTGATTGCTGCAGAGAACCAGAGTGACTTTTCCAGAACAGAACAACAAAAAGTCACAGAGTAGAATGAGAATTTGCATGTACTCCTAATTGTCAAGTTAGTTACAGGGCTACTCATGGGGTCAGTTAGGAGAGTGAGACAGGGGTAGTAAAGCATAGTGAAAATTTTCTAGTTATGGAGATATGCATAGTTTTTTGGCTCTTAAATTCTTTATCAGACTTTATTGCAATAGTTTCAGTGACGGACTCCAAGGGACTTACACTAATCTGAAAAAATTAAAGTGCAATCAAGTAATGGGCTACCTCCTCAAGATGTATTTTTGAAACCAGTATTGCCAGATCAAGATAGAGAAAATACAGAAGATGTTTTGAATACTTTTTAATATCACTCTGGGTTTGGGATCTTTTAGGAACATTTGGATGACATTTTCAAATTTTCCTTCATAGGTACAAAATCTTTAGTTTGACTTTTTGTTTGAATGCAATCCAGGATTGTCCCATGAACAGCTCTTTCTAGAAACTCTGTACCAAATATTGTAAGATTTGTGATGAAATATTAAGACCTAGCAAAAAATAATGGGGGGAAAAAAGCGTATTTCCTAATGGCCAAGTACAGCAAAGAGTTTGTATCCTAATATGGTAGCTTACCATATCAGAGAACCACGGCTACACCAATCTCTGTGAAGAAACAGCCTAACTCACTGCAATACTTAATTTCATTTTAATTATTTTTTGAAACAGTGTTAGTGGTCAGCTATATAATCAACAGGTTGTTTCCTTATAAATTACTGTGTAGCCGAAGGCACTGAGCGATGAGGACAGGGCTCCATGCCAGGGCTCGGCTCTCTGAGGGCACGGGCTGCGCGGGGTTGCCAGGGCCTGGCGCGGCCTCTCTGAACGTTCTCCGTGACGAGAAGGGACAGGCTCCCGGAGCTGGGAACTGCTGGCACCAAGGGCGGAAAGTCTCTCCGCGCAACAAGTGCGGTCCGGCGGGTCAGTTGCGGCCCCGGGC